>NW_026598117.1:0-54634 GCF_029784155.1 Uranotaenia lowii
TTTCATAAATTTTGAAAGAATTTCATAGGACTCTTATTTTTTGTTTTGTTTCGATAATAGTCGTTTTAACATCTTTATGTCATTCACGACTTATATCAACGACGAGTTGGTGGGCTGTCATTGAAAAACTTATCCGGTACTTGGGCTCGAACTCACGAACATCGGCTCAGAAAGCAACTGACTTGCCATATTTTTGTCAGTTTTTTTGTAATATTTTTATCCTATTTTTTACAGACTTTTATGAAAACCAATTTTCCACTCTTAAAATCGGTTCATAAGACGTATCTTATGAAATCTATTATAAGAATTTGTCTGAGTGTACGTATACGTAATACTCAGGAGTGAAAAATATTGTGATTGTTTTTTGTAGAATCGTTACATCACTTGAAGTATTCTGATAGTGAAAACACCGAAACAGATAACTAAAACTTTTTATGAGGTTTCCGACTTGAAGCAGGTGGCTTAATCACCTATCCCGAATAGATGACCACCTACGAAGAACAAATAAATCGTCTCTAAATCCAATACAAGCTAAAAGCTCTAACTGTGTTAAGCTATGCATCCAACCTTTTGGGCAGGTCTAGGAACAATTACAGTCAGCAGTGTTTAGGATTTATAAAATTTTAATTTTCCCATCCTTCCGTAAACCACTTCAATGTACAAGTGGTACTCAAGATAAAAATTGAACTCGATTACACTGAAAATAAAAAATACCCAAACTTGAGAACTCCTCCAAACACAGATTTTTTTTCGGCAACCTTGGCCAGTACCTTGTGAAGACCCAGGGCTGGAAAACAGAAGAAAAAAAAATTAAAAAAAAAACGCTCAAATGTTGAATTGATCTGATTATATCACCATTTTTTTGAGTCTTTGAGAGAGTTTTGCATTGAATAAGTTAACAAGTTTCACCAAACTGAGCATGCCTCATCTGTAAAACAATAGCTTTGTTAATTTTGTTCGTTTCCGCCACGAATTTTTATCATTAACGATTACAAATCTTTTGAAAAGAGCTCATTTTTCTGTCGAAATGTAAAAAAAATGCTGCAAAAATGCTGCAGCGAATTTCTATTTGCCTGACCTAGGAGAAGACGTCGGAAAATAGAATTTTTACGCCATTTTGAAATGAAAGATGGCGGCTTCCACCTCATTTTGAAATGCCTCAAATGACTAAAATTGCATAACACCCGCAATATAGGTATAGGGTGAATGGATTCGATTAAAAGAAGTCGAATTTCGCTGTCTTCAAACCCAAAATGGTCGAATTATGAAACCCAAAATGGCGGCTTCTGCTAACCTTTAAACTTTTGTTAATGACTGAAAATTGCATGAAAAAATCTAATAAAACTATGACAAAAATACAACAAAATTATGTATTAAATATGGAAAAAAATGACAATATTATGAAAAAAAAAAAAATACATCAGAAAATATGACAAATGTGATATAAATATGACAAAAATATGATGCGATATAAATATGTCGAAAATATAAAAAAATGTGATAAATTTGACACTCAAATAACAAATCTATTACTAAAAAGCATATAAAATTATGACATATGGCAGAAATTTGACAATAAAATGAAAACAAAACTATAAAAAAATTTGACAAATAATAACAAAAAATTTACAATAATGACAAAACTCGAGAACTTTGACAAAAAATTTTCAACAATATGGAAAATATGACAAATGTGATTAAAATATGTAAACTACAATAACTAAAAAAATATTACAAACAGGACAAAGATTGACAATGACAAAAATCTAACAAAATAATGAGAAAAGTATTCAACATGGATGAAAATATAACAAAAATATGATAAAAATATGTCAAATAAAAAACAAAATTTTTACAAAATCGACAAATCTTTGTTATATTTCTATCAGATATTTTCTCATTTTATGGTCAATTTTTGTCATATTATTGTCATTTTTTCATTTGTCGTGGTTTTGTCATTATTTTTAATTTTTTTTCATTTGATTGTAAAAGTTAGTTCGTAGTTTCGTCTTTTTTTGTTTCGATTATAGTCGTCTTAACATTTTCATGTCATTCACGAACTATTTCAACGATATGGTTTGCGGAAAATTACCGAAAAACTTATCCGGTACAAATATTTTCGATGTTTACTCTTGGATTCGAACTCACGGACATCGGCTCAGATGCCAACTGAGCTTCGTGTATCACAAGTTCAAAGTTTTTTTTTCTTTATTTTTTCATTATTCGTCATATTTTCAGTGCACTTGTCATAGTTTTGTAAGATATTTCTCAATTTTTATTTCGGATTTCTGTTATATTTAGTTCTGTCATATTAATTTTTCATTTAAGCCATTTAACTGTCGTATTTGTCATCATTTTGTCATTTTTTGACAATTTTTTTGATGTTGTAATATTTTTCTCCCATTCTTCATAATTAAGCCAGATTTTTGTCATATTTTTGTCATCAATTGGACAGATTTTTGTCATATTCTAGCACATTTGTCATAGTTTTTGTCATTTTAATGTGAAATTTTTGCCATATTTTTAACGCCTTTCTCTTTATTTTATCATAGTTTTGTTATTTGTTTGTCAGATTTTTTTCTTATTTTATCTTAAATTTTGTTATTTTATGTAAATTTTTTTAATTTTTTTTGTTAAATATTTGTCCTCCGTTTTGATCTTTCAGATTTTTGTTAATTGTTTTTTGTAAAATTTTAATCATAATTTTGACATATTTGTAAAAAAATGGTAATATTTTCATCACATTTGTCAAAGTTTTGTCAATTTTTTTTATATTCTTGTCATAATTTTGTAATATTTGTCATATTTTTGGCATAATTTTTTACCACATTTGAGACTCTCAGAGCTAAAGGGGTATAAGTGACAAAATGGTCAATTTTGAGTAAACATTGCAAAAAAAAATTTCACATTCAAACATTGTTTGATGAATTTTTTAAATTTTTAACATTTTATTCACATACTTTCATACAATTTCTTGAAAAATATAAGGAAAATAAGGTCAAACACATAAATTTTGACGCGTGTTTTATCAAAATTAGCTTTTATATGCACTTATTCCCTCCAAAGGCCTTATTTGTTGTATTTCATTCAAAGTTCTGTCATTCATCACTTTGATGTGCCATAGTTCTTTCAGATTTTTGTCGTTTGATTGCCAAATTTAAGTCATAGTTATGTTTTCATATTTTTGCCGCAGTATTGTTTTATTTTTGTCATCATTATCATTATTTTATTTTTAAAACATTGATAATGTTATTTGTTTTCAAAGCTTTTTTCATTTTTTTGCATTTTGGTTAAATTTTTGTCAGACGGTCATTTTGTATCTACTTTATTAGCCCTTGCAATCAACACTCATATTGTAGAGGTTCATGCGATTTTCAGTTAGATATATACAACATTTTGAAGTTAAGTGGAAGCCGCCATATTGGACTTCAAAAGGCGCCGGACAGCGAATTTTTACTTCTATCCGTTCAGCTCCTGCACCCTGTACACATATTGTTAGAGTTATTGCAGTTCCAATTTGTTCAATGAGAAAGACTGGTACCGCGTTACTTGCGAAAAACCGCGCGCATTTTTTATAACCATCAGAGAAACGGCGTTGATATTGAAATACATAAACATTCCAAAAAAGATTTTTGAGAAATTATGACCATTCAACGATGCTTGTCAGATCCTGATTAACTTGCTCGTTGAGGTGGTCTTCTTCGCACACAGAGCCAGAGATGTACAGCTGTGGATCATCAGCGTAGAGATGGCATTGGCATTTCATCAGATCGTTCGGCAGACTGTTGATGTACAGGCAGAAAAGAAGTGCACTCAGACAAGAACCCTGTGGAATGATCACTTGCACTGTGGCCGGTCGAGGATTTTTTGAAAAGAATGAAGCTAACTACTATGCTGATTTTTTTTATAAAGTTACCAAAAATTTTGAATGGTTAAAATGATTGAGGACATCTCGAGCCTGTCCGAAATCTAATTGCATTATGGAAAAACGCTGTAGTAAATAATATATTGAGTATTTATTTCATGAAAATTTTCATGTAGGTAGTTTGGACTTTACTGCTAACACTGTTTTTTTTTTCAACTGTCATTGTCTCAAAAGCTGAAAAAGGGGTCAGTTGTCGTTATATTTATAAATGTAGATCACGAAAAATAATTATGGAACACGTGTTGTTAAGCAAGCAATTAAATCAAGTCATCGAAAAACAATTTCCTTTTTACTATCCATAATTTGAACGCAATTTGATCGGGAAACATCTGTCATAGACCGTACACAAAATCCCTGTCCACCAACGATCATGTATCAAAAACCATCAAAACTTGTCAACAAAATGAAAAAAATTTCTACCGATTTCTTGGAAGGCAAATAAACTAAAGCGACAAAACGGCGGGGCCAGTAGCAATATCGTGCGTAGCATATCAAAAGACAACCAGTCAGTCAGCGCGCGGTCGCTTAATTGATTTCAATTAATAAATTGGACTTCATTCGTCTCCACCCCCTTCTTGCTTCCCCGAGGCAAACTGTCAACAACAAAGCTAATTTTAATCTTCACAGCCGCCATCCAGTAGGATGTGTACTATCGTTATACGACGCTCAATGTTAACGCTCCCGGGTGCCAATCAAGCTAATGAAAGATTGGAACTGGTATCATAACAGCCGATGGGCAGAAGAAGATCGATAAATTTGGTGCTACTATAGTTTAGTTAGTGTTTTGGGTTAGTGTGTGTGTGAGATGGCTGCGGTGAAGTCCCAACTTCCGGATGGTTTCGCGACCATCCGAACCCGGGGATTGATGCGTAGTCGCAGCAGGGGTGACCCGGTCCCCAATAAGGCTAGGCGGTCGGCCAGTTTGCAATCGGCGGGATCGGGCCCACTGTTCGAGAACAACAACGATATGTTCTACAAAAGTGCCTCAACGCGGAGTTTGAACTCCGCCTCGGTGCCTCCACCTGTGCCTCCCAGGACATCCTCGGAGCTGACGGTCAACAGTGTAACCAAAGAGCAGACCACTACCGGAAGCTTCCGGAACGACGATGATATTTACTATACCTCTGGCCTTACGTACGAAACCTTTAAACCGCTGAAAAGTCCCACGTTGGGATTGAAAGCGGACTCTTCCAACTACATCAATCTGTCGCAATCGACCGATTACATCGATACGTTGAACTACGACTTTTCGCTGCCACCCTTGAAGAGTCCCCAATACATCAACGAGCTGAATCTCATTCGGAATCGGGTAGCTGAGACCAGCATCTATGCCAGGGGAAGTTATCGATCTACTACTCCCGAGTCAATCGAGAATGGTTCCTCTAATTCGTCCACTTACTCACATCCATTGAATGGGAAACATCTAGGGAATGGAGTAGTCGGCTATATGATACAAGACTCTGACGTCGTCACCACTAAACCTCCACTGGGAGGTAAAGCTTTCACGCTTCAACATCGGAAGTCCTTCCACAACAACCATTCGAACTCCCGAACCGATATCATCTACGAAGAACCAAAGAAACTACTTAAAAATGGTAGCCACTACAGCGATACGGATTCCGGCTACGATGGCAACTACCTGAAGATCCACAAGAACGCCAGTGCCGAACTTCTCACCCTAGACGTGAGCACCAGCGCTTTGTCGAATCGTCCAAACGGCTACATTCGACGCTACGCCACTCTTGGACATCCCTCATCTCGAGAAAACAAATTCACCTCAGCCGGCGCGGATCAGCAACAGCACTACCATCATCACAATGGAGAATTGCTCCATTCGCCGCTGTTCGACAAATCATCAACCGCCTCGCTGAACGAGAACATGTTGAACCACAAAGTAGGCTGCCAAACGGTGCTACGAAGTAGGCCCATCATTCCCTGGTACGAGCTGGCCATTCGAAAGGACCATCGCCAAAGCTGCCCAGTTAGTGGGGTAAGTCTTTTAACTCTTTTCACTCCGAGCAAGGCAATCGACCTCTCTAATTGTGGGCCATAAGTCAGTCAACAACACACAATGAAAACCAATTGCTTCCCATCAACAAGCGCGATGATGGGCGGCAATAAGAAAATAAATACTTCGCTCAACTGTGTAGATTTAGAATTTGTCTTTCGCGTTGCGGCTCTTTTTCTAATTTGTTCCAGCTCGAAGAAAAAAACGGAAGTAGGTAGCCAAATGGTTCCGATGCTTGCGTCCACCTGGTTTCTAGATCTTGATGAAAAATTCTTTGAAAAACAAACAATTGTAGAATAACTATCGATTAAAGCAGGCAATGACTCGTCGGAGGTCTACCTACTCATCGCTCGCCAACTGTGATTTTTCCTTCTCTAGATGATTGACGAAATGAAATTCGGAACCATAAACAAAAACAATGCTTTTTGGAAGTTTGAAGCAAAGATGGTTTCGTATATTTGAAATTTAAATTGAATCAACCGATTAATTCGAGACCCCATCGACTAGGGGAAAATGCTAATTGTTAGACCTTTTCGCCGCCTTCAAGCCTACCCGTCGACGAGCTATCAATTACGATTCGACAGGCTCTTGCCAACTGGATTTGTGTGGTTCTTTTTCTTTTAGTTTGAGACGAAGAACTGTAGACAGCCCACTTGAAAATGAAGATGGCGCTAGCAAAAGAGCTAGCACTGAAGGGAACAAAAACATTTAAAAGTCAAATCAAATTAGCTCTCGGTGTTGCGACTCTACTGGGGAGAGTCTCCAGGGTGGTGGAATTCAAACCATACAAAACTTACCCCGTTTTATTTTTTTCCAACCGAACTTCTGCCATACTCATAAATAGTAAGTTCGTGGTAGCCTCCCGCGGTTTTGTCCTATAATTTGGCGAAGTCGTAACTTTTGAGCTGGTGGAAACTATCACCGTTGATCTCAACGATGACTTTTTGAAAAATTAAAAATCTAGGCTTTTTGAAAGATTCGATTTAAAAATCTAGCTTTTTGCGTAGTTGAGTTCCATGGCTGAATGAAATAGAAACAGTTTAAAAAGTAATTAGAAACCAGAAAACTTCTAAGAAATTTAATCTTGCAATCATGATCATGTTCAAAATATTAAAAAATATTAAAAAAAACAAAAATATAAATAAAATAAAAGTTTGAAAATAAAACTTAAATGTATATGCGAAAAAACTAATATTTGCAAAAACAGATAACAATTTGACTTTAAAAGCATCTTAAGATAAAAAAGAAAAATGAGATAATCAAAAACAAAAATCAAAAAAATTACCTGAAAATTTTTCAACAATACATCAACGGGTACTTAATAGAAAAAATTAGAAAACCAAGATCAATATCATCAACATCCCAGCTAACATGAAATCGTAATAGAAATGATAATCCAAATCGAATATTTAGACATTTTCAATAACCATCGTAAACAAGTTGGTATTGAGTGATTTTCTATCATTCATTCACAACAAGCTTTGCCCAGAAAAAGGTGAATCGGATAGCAGTTTAGTCAATTCGTAAATATGTCTCCAAATAGTTGAGAATACGCTAATTCGACATTTACGATTTGAGTAAACTGATTTACGATAAATGGGCGATCCTTCCTTCTTTCTTCCTTTGCCCGGTTCGTGAACAGAAAATCTTACATATAGAGCTATAGCGCGAATCATTTCAATTGATGAGTTGGCATCGTGGTAAGATACCAGGCAGACAACTCGGAGGCTGGGGTTCAAATCTCGGTCGGGGAAATTTTTTTTTTTCGTTTTATTCAAATTACTTCAAATCGTATATTTTGCTTTTTGTGGGGAAATCGAATCGTTAAAATCTTGTCATTGTAGATATATCGCCTCCACTTTTATAGCTATATGCTATTTTGGTAAGTTTTATACAATCTTTTCATCTGGTATATTTGATTGATTAATTCTGTTGTTCCTGCGATATACCCTCTTAAATGTTTGCTGGGATAATCAAGCAAGATATTCATTAAAATTAAGAAAACCGGAAAATCTATAAAATCAGCATTACAAAGGAAAGGTTTTTTGAAAGACACTATTTTATGATCTAGCTTTAAGCGTAGTCCAAATCCATGGCTTATCGAAATAAAACCTGTTTAAGAAATATTATGAAACCAGATAATTTCTAAAAAAATTATTCTTGCAGTCATGTGAACTAAAAACTATATAAAAACTAATACTAAATAAAAACTAATAAAAACTAATAACTAAAAATATATAAACAAAATAAAATAAAGGAATAAAAAAAAAACATAAAGTGCATTGATATGCAAAAAACCACAATAATTTTCTTAAATAAACTCAAAACCAACAATTTAAGTTAACAGCAACTAAAGATAAATAAGAAAATTGAGATAATCGAAAACAAAAATCAAAGTAATGTCCTGAGAAAGTTTAAACAATATAATTGGATACATAATCAACAAATAAAAAAATAAAGAAATCCAAGATCAAGATCATAAACATAATCAAGATAATCAAGAAAACCGGAAAATCTATAAAACCAGCATAACCATGGAAATCAAAATTCGAAAACGTTTCAAAATTTTCAAGGTTTTAAAATTTTTTTAAGTTAATATTATTTTAAAGATTTTTAGAATTTTCAAGAATTTAAAGGATTTTTTAGATTTTAATTTTTTTAAATATTTTAAACGTTTTTAAGGTTTTCCAGATTTTCTAAATTTGATAGATTTCAAAATTTTTAAGACTTTCAAGAATTCAAAAAAATTTAAGATTTTAATGATTTTAAGATTTTTTACGATAAGAATTTTCAAAATTTTGTAAATTTTGAAAGTTTTTAAAACATTGTTGTGATTGTGCTATTCAAGATTTCTTAGATTCGAAATTTTTAAGATTTTATAAATTTTCAAGAAATTTCGAAGATTTTAAAATTCTTAGTTTTTTCTAATATTTTCAAGATGTTTCAAAATTTTTCGAAATCAAGATCTTAAAGATTTACACAATTTTTAAATATTGCAGATTTTAAAGATTTTTAAGAATTTTTTGGTTTTCAAGATTTTTATTTTTTTTTGGGGCTTGCAAAATAATCCAAACTTTCCATATTTTCCAGATTTTCTAAATTTTTAAGATTTTTAAATTTTAAAGAATTCATAATTTTTTAAGATTTTAAAGGTTTCAAAAGTTTTTAAGATTTATATTAGATAAAAAAGTTTTAAAACTTTTTAATTTTTTATGGTTAAAAAGATTTCCAAGTTTTAAAATTTTTAAAATTTTTAAAAATTTTAAAATTTTCAAAAAATGTGAAAGATTTTAAAATTTTTGGGTTATTTTTATAATATATTTTTAAGATGTTTCTATTCTCGAAATCTTAAAGATTTTAAAGATTTTCACAATTTTAAGATATTGAAGATTTTGAAGACTTTAAGATTTTTTAAGTTTTCAAGATTTTAAATTTTCTTTAAGATTCGCAAAATTATCTATACTTTCGAAATTTTCAAGTTTTTTAAAATTTTCTAGATTTTCAATTTTTTTTTTAAATTTTCAAGATTTTCAAGAGCTTTACGAATTTTATAATATTAACTAGCAGACCCGGTAAACTTCGTCTTACCAATCCACTCTTTGTTACTTGTTCCATAAATAACATATGTATGTTGATTATATCTATGTTTCATTTATTGTATACCATTTAGTTGATTTACTCAGCTTTGCTCAAGATCACTTTAAGGTTGAAACCGAAATCAATTTTTTTCCATTTATTGGAATATATTGCATTTGAAACTTTATGGAAGAAGAATTTTGAATATCGGGACAATTTTTAGAGTATTTGCCCAATATTCTGCCTAGCGCAGCACTTTCAGCTTCCGACAGCTTTGGATGGTACATTTTTTAGAACTGAAGAAATAAAAAACATGAGAGAAGATATTTTACAAACCATTTTCAAGCAGCTTGCTGTTCACTATCCTCACCCTTGGAAGCAGTGGTTATTAATATCCATATTTTCATCAAAACCACGTCCAAAAAAAAAGTTCGCCCTTTTTTTTTATTTGTCGGAGCAAAAATTGCAAATTTTATTTCATAAAATATTAACTCAATAAATAAAGTTTTCTTGATTTATTGGTTTAATGTTCAAAGGAATTTAATTTGGTTTTGAAAGGAGAAAAAATACGTTTAATTTTTCTGTTATTAACAGTGTTGAAGGTGATTCACGATTTCATTTAAGATTATGTGATATTTTCAAGATTCAATAACATTAAATTGGAATGCAGTTTTTAAGAAATTAAATACATAAAAAGAACTAATCTGTTAAGGCTACGACGATTTTATGCGTTCATTCTATTTTCTAGAAATTTTCATGTAAGTTTACCTCCAAACCTTTGACATTTAAGTGTCTTTCTTTATTATACATTGTTATTTATATTAAAGAAACATCGGGGCAAGTGCAAATGGATATCATCACAGTTCAACTTTCATATTCTTTCAAAAGAAAAAGAAAGACTTTAAAATGAATTTAACACTTGTTCCTGTTTGTCTTTTTTATCACCTTTCATTGATATATCTGCAGTTTTTCTCCAGAATAAAATAATTCTTTGTACTTTTATTTTTCTGAATACTGTTTAACCAAAAGATCTTCATTTACGAAGACATTTATTAATTTTTTAATATCCGGTTCAGATTTAACACTCGGGATACCCTTTCTGACTATTTTAGAGAAAAATTGGTAGGTATATTTTTCATGGCTAAATAGCGCGCCCTCCACTTGTTTCACCGTGTGAAATGACAGGAGTTAATATTATTTTCAACACTTTCAGGTCATCATAAAAACTTATTGAAAAACATTCTGCTTCTGCTATCAAAAAAAATTTTGCTTCAGGAATATCAATCACAAAAAAAAATTTCAACAAAGACGCGAATCTAAAGTCTTTTCTATGGAGCCAAAATATGTTAAACAAAAACACACGTTTATGTTCAGTACGTACTTGAATTCTGTGTAAACAAACAGGGAACCTGTAAACCGTTTTTCGGTGAAAGATTTAAAAAAAATTGAGTTTATCTAGTCAGATTGTTTATTTGGGCCCAACCATTTATAAATTAAGAAATCATGCATACATTTTTTGTAAATGTTGAAGGTTTGCGCTTCTTTGCATTCGGCCTTTAAATAAACATCAATCCTATATAATCCATTTTAAAGGACAGGCTCTTGTTCAGTTCATGTGTCTGTTCATTTTCAACGGATTTTGTAGTTGTTCTGTTAGTTTAAAGGCGCTTAATACAACTTCAGTAAAGCTCATTTGTACATGTTCGAAAAATGTTTCTAGGCGTATTGGATTATAAACCAAATCTTTCGACTTTTCTTTTTTCAAATGTCCGTAAAGAGTCATACCATTATTTCATATGCATCAGTACTAAATTCATATTTTTCAGACAAAAAATTCCTTCATTAAATAACACGAATTAAAGTTTAATTTTTTTTAAATCGTTTTGATTTGATCGGCAAAATATCAATTTGGATCACATCTAGGCGTCATTCATTACTATGTGCTTCACAAATGATCTAGGAATCAAAAAGAAAAAAACACATCTAGGCTTCATATGGCCACCACATGCATTGAAATTATGCTTGGTTGAAAATGCGCGCCCAAATATTCCCACTAATCACAATCAGTATGCTATGCCATGGTTACTACCCTCTCTCGACGTTTGCTCGCGACGCCTCGACCATGGAGACGAAAAACAAACTGCCCGGCCGGCGCCCAAAGAAAAAAAAAGTCTCGAAAAAATGAAAGCCGTGACTTTTATTTCATTCAAAAAACTACAAATTTAATTATTACGGACAATTGATGCGACTTTGTGTTGTTTTTATTCGATATAAACCGATTCGCATGGCTACAGAATATTCTAAAAATAATTTCATTCGAATCGTTTGGGTCGTTTCGGAGGAGTAGTACTACAAACACCGTTACAAGAGAATTTTATATAATAGATATTTTTTAAATTTTTAAGATTTTCAAAATTTTCAATATTTTCAAGATTTTCAAGATTTTCAAGTTTTTAAGGGTCGCTTCTCGACCTGAAAGCTTTGAATAAAGTTTAGAAGAATTTTATATACCGAATTTTCAAGATTTTCAAGAATTTAGATATAAATGTTTAAGTTTTTTAAGATTTTCAAGAATTTAGATATCAATGTTCAAAATATTTAAAATTTTCAAGAATTTCAAGAATTTTAAGATTTTCAAGAATTTTAAGATTTTAAATTTTTTTGAGATTTTCAAGATTTATAAGATTTTAAAGATTTTCAAGCTTTTGGAAATTTTTTATGTTAAAGATTATTAAGATTTTCAAAATTTTTATAAATTCGCGGAATTAGAAGATTTACCAAATTTATTTTAAAGAATGCAAAAATTTGAAGGTTTCTAGGTTTTTTCAAGAATTCTCAGATACCAAAGATTTTGAATTTTTCTCAAAATTTTCAAGTTTTTTAAAACTTTCAAGATTTCCAAGATTTTCAAGATTTCTATGACTTTAAAAATTTTCCAAGATTTAAAAAAATTTTTATATATTTAAAATTTTTTAAGATTTTTTAGAGTTTTCAAATTTTTAAGACTTTCAAGATTTTTAAGACTTTCAAGATTTCTAATTTTTTCAAAGTTTCCAAATTTTCAAGATTTTCAAGATTTTCAAGATTTTGAAAAATCCCAATGCTCATGATTTTGAGATTTCAAAATTATCATGATTTCTCTTATTTTGAAGATTTTCAAAATTTCCAAGTTATTTCAAGAATATCAAAATGTTTAAGATTTTCAAGGTATTCAAGAAGTTAAAAATACACAAGATTTTTAATTTTTCTCGAAATTTTCAAGATTTTTAATATTTTCAAGACTTTCAAGATTTTCAAGACTTTAAGGATTTCTTAGTTTTGCAGATTGCCAAGATTTTTAAAATTTTGAAGTTTTTGAAAATTTGCAATGTTCAAGATTTTTAAGATTTTCAAGATAATCATGATTTCAAAGATATTGAATTTCAAGAAGTTCAAAATTTTTAAGATTTCCAAGATTTCAAGAATTTTTGAACACCCAAAATTTTAATGATTTTCAAAGTTTTTAAGACATCAAAAGATTTTCAAGATTTTCAAAAATTTCATGATTTTGAATAGTGTTATAATATACTAGATCTTTAAGCTTTTTAAGATTTCCAATTTTCAAGATTTTTAAAATTTTCAAGATTTTCAGAATTTTGAGGATTTTTAATATTTTTTAAGATTGTCAAGATTTTCAAGCTTTTTTAGATTTTCATTGTTCAAGACTTTTAAGATTTTCAAGCTTTTCAAGATTTTTGATTTTCAAAATTTTATGATTTGCAAGATTTTCAAGAATCTAAGGATTTTTAAGTTTGTCAAGTTTTTCGTGATTTCAAATACTTTAAAGATTTTAAAAATTTCAAAAAAATATCCTGATTTTTAGGAGTTTTATTATAATTCATAAAACTCCTAAAAATCAGGATTTTTTTTTAAATTTCCCATGATTTTCAAGATTTTTAATTTCTTCAAGATTCTCTAAATTTTTTCAGATTTTCAAAATTTTCAAGCTTTAAAATCCTAATGATGATTTTTGGATTTCAAAAATGTATAGCATTTTAAGACTTAAAAGATTTTCAAGATTATAAAATTAATTCAAGATGCTGAAGATTGTCAGGATTTTAAAGATGGCGAAAATTTCAAAATATTCAAGATTTTTCAAGATTTTCAGGATTTTAAAATTTAAGATTTTTTAGATTTTTTAGACATCCAAAGTTTTCAAAATGAAAGATCAAAATCTTCAAAATTTTTTTAATTCCATAATTTTTAAGTTATTCAAGATTTTAATGATTTTCAAGAATTTCAACATTTTCAAGAAAATAAAATTTTTACAATTTTCTTAGATTTTCAGAACCATGAAAACTTAAATCGGAATTCAAAATCCATCTGGAAGACAGCGGGTAAAAATCGGGAATTCCTCCAAGAAACTGGAAATTTTCGGTTCAGCTGCTCAGTGCATATTTTTCTGTGCTCTGAATGCTACAGAGTAACTGAAAAATTAAGAAACTAAAACTTGAATCAAAAAAAAAAAAAAAATAAACTTGAAACTTTGAGCAGTTTCAAAATTATAAAATTGTGTACCTAAGTCCAGTTGTAAATGAGAAAAATCTGGAAGAAACATGATATTTTTTCGTGTGAATTTCTTGTGGTTTAAAATAAGTCAAATCTCGTTTAACTTCCATGATCTTTTTCGTTTAAGCAACGGAATGTCTTATCTAAAATTCCAAACTTGAACTGATATTTACGAAGTGAAGTCAGAGATTCGTCGTTCACTTTCTTTAGAGAAATTTGTTGAATCGTTGAATCTTCAAATGACGAAACAAAGTTTGTCAAATAAACAAACTTTCAACAAATGCATAGTAGGGTGTCCCAAAATTGCATTACTTCTGGGAATCTGGGGGCTCACCCTCCAAATGGTAGATTAGGATGTGCCGAACAAACTTTTGTATGGAGCCGACTAAAAAAAATCATGTTTAGAGGTTCCGCAAGCGCGATCTTTAAAAAAAGTCCACTTTCAAAAGATTTGAATTTAAATAAATTCTGGGTCCAAAAATTTTCATAAAATTTATATATTTTATATTTATTTAATTTTGTTTGAGTTAAAAACTACACGAAAAAATAAAAAATGAACCAAATTTGTATCAAAATGTAAAACTAGCAAGCTATTTTAAAGAAAAAAAAAATTTTTTTGGTCCAAAAATTTTGAATTCAACTGACCAAAATGTGTACCAAGCGTAGAATATTTTTGATACCAATGCCATCAAAAGATGCGGATTTTTGTGCACTTAAATTTTGCTGAACAAAACATGTGGTTAGTATCAACGTGTAAACAGCTATTCACGATTTAATGCTTAACAAAAATAACAATTTAGGATATTTTTTATTTAATTTATCAAATTTGTCTTAATAAATACCTACTTTAAAATCAAAATACTTGCAAAAAAAGACTTTGATGGTTTAACGGAGTCATCAGAAGGCCATATGCCGAATTTGAGCAGAATCGGACAACAGGAAGGGGTTGCACTGAATCTAAAGTGTGAAAGGGATTCTGAGACATAGTGTTCTAAAGAAGCATAAAAAACTGGTTTTTCATCATACATTTTTGTCTTTACCAAGCGATTGCTTGATTATGAAGGTTTTATTAAAATTTCAATTAAGACTAACATTTCCCTTGAAGGCTGCAACTCGATTGGACTTAAAACAAAAAAGTTATGGCTGTTCCAAGATTGTATTTTTGTGGCAAATTGTCGTTTAACACACAATGAGTACTTTTTACTCATTGAGTTTTACAGGACAATTTGTAACCAAAATACAATCTTTGAACAGCCATAACTTTTTTGTTTTAAGTCCAATCGAGTTGCAGTCTTCAGGTGAAATGTTAGTCTTAATTGAAATTTTAATAAAACTTACATAACCAAACAATCGATTGGTAAAGACAAAAATGTATGATGAAAAACCAGTTTTTTATGCTTCTTTAGAACACTATGTCTCAGAATCCCTTTCACACTTTAGATTCAGTGCAACCCCTTCCTGTTGTCCGATTCTGCTCAAATTCGGCATATGGCCTTCTGATGACTCCGTTAAACCATCAGAGTCCTTTTTTGCAAGTATTTTGATTTTAAAGTTGGTATTTATTAAGACAAATTTTATAAATCAAATAAAAAATATCCTAAATTGTGATTTTTGTTAAGCATTAAATCGTTCACACGTTGATACAAACCACATGTTTTGTTCAGCAAAATTTAAGTGCACAAAAATCCGCATCTTTTGATGGCATTGGTATCAAAAATATTCTACGCTTGGTACACATTTTGGTCAGTTGAATTCAAAATTTTTGGATCAAAAAATTTTTTTTCTTGATAACAGCTTGCTAGTTTTACATTTTGATACAAATTTGGTTCATTCTGTATTTTTTACGTGTAGTTTTTAACTCAAACAAAATTTAAAAAATATAAAATATAAAAATTTTATGAAAATTTTTGGACCCAGAATTTATTAAATATCAAATCTTTTGAAAGTGGACTTTTTTTAAAGATCGCGCTTGCGGAACCTCTAAACATGATTTTTTTTAGTCGGCTCCATACAAAAGTTTGTTCGGCACATCCTAATCTACCATTTGGAGGGTGAGCCCCCAGATTCCCAGAAGTTATGCAATTTTGGGACACCCTAATGCATAGTCTAGTAGCTAGATGCGAGTTTTTTTGTTAGAATTTCACATAAAGTACACCAGGACAAGTGCAAACGGATTTCACCATAGTTCAACTTTCATATGTCTTAGAAAAATATGTATGTATTTTAACATTGATAAAATATAAAACAATCAATTATTAATTATCATTCGTTGCATCACTAAGATAGTTCTTAATAAATTCCCGTTGAAAGTGAAAAAGAAAAAATGTTGGTAAAAGGCAACGGTCCTACTTTTGTGAAAAAATTTCTAACACTTGCCCCCTTTATGGCGCGATGCTTTCACCAAACTCATTCACAGATGCGTCTGTGGGTCGGTCGTAAAATGAATTTAATACATGTTTCGCTATGTTTTATCATTTTTTATCGATTCATTTGCTGTTTTTCTGCAATATTAATAAATTTTGGGGACTTCCATATCCGCTTCAGATACAACACTTTGGATTCCCTTTCTGACAATTCTAATATAATGCTGAACCATTTTGGAAAAGAATTTTCTTAAATGACTGATGTTACATGGCATAAATGTGCGTTTGCACTAGGGTGGTCGGATTTACCGGTTTTTTTCAAATCCGGTATTTCGGTATTCGTAATTTATAAAACCGATAAAACCGGTAAAACCGGTATTTTTCAAAGTATATCAAAATTCATGAAAAGGTTTCGTCTAATCGCAGTATAGTAATGGCATAAAATGCTCACAGTTTACAACGCAATAGATTTTACAACGTTTTCAATTGAATAAGATGAAATTGTGCCTTTAAATTATCCCTTTTTTTTTAATTCAGTGATAAATATATTATCACTCTCATGATAATCATAATATTTACGTCAATTTATTCAGTCTGAAAAGCCTAAATTGGTTAAGACGGTGTATTTCTTTTTATCATCGTCATTTTGTTATTATATTTTCGCATTGAGGTTGCAGAAATTATAGAAGTTTAATATAATTTCGACAAATTTCCTGAACTCTGTAGAACAGTATTCAGATTGAAGAACAGATTAAATAAAAGTTTTTATAGTCTTCTATGAAAATAATATTAAATTTGATATACAAAAAGATTTTTCGTTGAAAAAAATGATTTAATTAATAACTAAAAAAAACTCAAAACACTGTTACAAAGTTTTTGGTTGACTCACAAAATTACAGATTATTGTTGTCTAAAATACGGATGTTTTCCCCACAATCTAGGTCGTAATCGCATTAAGTTTGCCTTTCCGAAATTTAAACGAAAAAAAAGAAAAAATCTTTTAAAAAACCAGTTAAACTCAGCAATTAATTTAGTTGTTCGGATCTGATCCATACGTTTTTTTTCGTTGCTATAATACTGTTGCAAATTTATAAAAACTTTGATACTGCTTTGTCTGGTAAAATAAAATGCTTGAACAGCGTTAAAAATAAAAACAACAGTGTTTCATCAATAACCTTGAAAAAAATTGATAAAGAAATTTCATACAAACATTCTAAAATGTGTTTAAATGCCGACTCTGTTGAAAAATTTTTGTTTCAAAATAAAATAGAAAGTTTCTAATCAGTTTTCAACATTTTTAGTTTTCAATTTTTGAAAGCTTGGCATCGCTTAGAACGATTTTGATAAACTTGGCCTGTTTATAGATAAAACATTTTTGCATCTTTTAACCAAATTCCAGTACAGTGATTATTGTGAAGCGATATAACAGTGCCAAAGAATGATGAAAAATTTACCGGAAATATCGGTTTTTTACCGTCCAAAAATACGGTATTTCCGGTATTGGAAAATGGACGGTTTTACCGGTTTTACCGGTTTCGGTAAAACCGGTTAGACCACCCTAGTTTGCACTTGCCCCGCAGTGTGACACGCCCTAGAATTAAAAGAAAAGTTTTCATCCAAAAATTTAGAAAGTTTAGGAATGAAATGTTATCAAGTAGTCAAAACAAACTGAAAAAGTTCTCAATGGGCCTGGTAGCAAGTTAAAAACTCTTCATTCTAGAACCTGTAACCTGTTTACAGCATTTTACAGCTGCCACAGGCAATTATCATACCATACGTAACGCAGTGTAGTTCCAACTCAGAATTGTCCCCTCCAGTAGACGAAACCCCTATATTTATCGTAACGACCGACGCTGAGTATGCAAATTTCAATCCAGGTAGTTTATCGGTTGATCTATGTTTAAGATCAACTGTCTAATTGCTGGATCAAGTTTAGACGAACCGTCTTAGACGCCATTTTACCCGGTAGCACTATACCCATGAACGCACCTATTATCAGTAATCATAGCTCACGCACTTTTAGAAAAAAGCTTAGATCTTTCTTAGATCCTTCACAAAGTACGTCGATAGAGGTCCAATAAAACGAGTGAGCAACTAGCTACTGGTCTTGTTTGTTGTGGCAAGTTTTCCCTCACGCTCCTAATCAATAATTGGCCTGTGACGCCTAGTGACATAACCTTAATTGATTACAACTGGTTGTTAGGTAGTTGGTAGTGAAAAAGTAAGCCTCAACTGATCTGAATAACCGAACGCGTAAACTGGACCCTAAGAAAAAATTTCAACGATCACGACGTCCCAGAGGAAGAATAATTGAATAATGGTCGAATTGGCATTTTTGGTGTGCGTTACCTTTGACATATTGTTTTCTTACGAGCGAATTAAATATTGCCTTAGGGAAGCCGTGCAGTCGAAGCTCATCCAAGTAGGCAGACAGCCGGCTGCTATGGAAATGCTGTGTGATTGCTTGGACCACACAGTTAGGGATTACAAAGCACTTGATCGCTGCTCAATGAAGGTTGTTAAACAAATTTTTGGGGCCTATGGAAAAAACGACTTCATTCAATTACCTTAATCAGACGGATTAGTTGGAGCATAAATCTGAAATTTTCGAAATGCATTATCAATTTAGATGCGACCAGAAAAAAAAGACAGGCCTTCCCTCGAAAGTCATAAATCATGCTACTGAATGTACAAACCTTCGGGAAAGGGAAGAATCAACAAGAGACCCAGCATAGAATGAGAAACAGCTGCACAAGTGGAAGAATAAACATTCGAGCCAAGAATTCTTGCCTGTTTCTTGGTGGGATTTTTTCTCTGTCTGGCCACAGCGACCTCCAGAATGACCTTTCCAATGAACGTTCCAGTCTCCTGGTTGCCCAAGTGTGGTGCAGTCAAGAGCCAAAAAGTAATCAAGGTTGTGTGTTGAACACTTTTAAGCGCCCATAAAAGTGACTTTATGCTCATCCGAAAACCGCTCATTTAAATATTTCACAATTTTGATTGGCTGCGCAGAAAATTTCAACGCCGGATGCCTTCGCCACAAGATTTATCGTCATTCTTTGTGTGAAGTATCTTGAAATTGAGCTTCATGAAAGCAGGCGGCTGATGATGATATCATGCATACCTGCTCTGTCAGCGTCATCGATGAAAAATGTCAAAAAACGATACGTTTCAATTAATTACCAAGCTGTAATTAAGCCATTAATCATACCATCAACGAAAGCACGTTCGCTTAAATGGTCTATCAGATTTCGCACCTTTCACAAACGATTGATTTTGGATTGCCACCAACAAAAAGCCTGCGTAGTATTTTTGCAGGGTTTGCACTCAAGAAAAAAAATAAAAAGAAACAAGAGTCAGAAAAGACAAAAATTAGATAAAGAAGTAAAACGCAACAAAAAGTTTTAAAAAAATGTAAAAAAAAGTATAAAAAGCAAGCTAGTCGGAAACTTAAAAAGTCAAAAAAGTAACAGTAAAACGAAACGTTCAAAAAAGATTTAAAAAAAAGTCGAAAAAGTAATAGAAGTAAAAAAAAAAGAGTTCAAATATTAAAAAAAGTTGAAAAGTCAAAGTAGTCAGAAAGGAAAAAAAAATTAAAAAAATGTCAAAAAAGTCGAAAATGTCAAGAACGTCAAATAAATCAAAAAAGTCATAAAATTCAGAAAAATCAAAAACAGTAAAAAAATTAAAAATCTTCATAAAAATTCAAAACAGTCAAAAAAGTCAAAAAAGTCAAAAAAGTCAAAAAAGTCAAAAAAGTCAAAAAAGTCAAAAAAGTCAAAAAAGTCAAAAAAGTCAAAAAAGTCAAAAAAGTCAAAAAAGTCAAAAAAGTCAAAAAAGTCAAAAAAGTCAAAAAAGTCAAAAAAGTCAAAAAAGTCAAAAAAAAGTCAAAAATGTCAAAAAAGCCAAAAAAGTCAAAAAAGTAAAAAAAAAGTCAAAAATGTCAAAAAAGCCAAAAAAGTAAAAAAAGTCAAATAAGTCTTAAAAGTCAAATAAGTCAAAAAAGTCAAAAAGTCAAAAAAATTAAAAAAAGTCAAAAAAAGTAAAAAAAAGTCTAAAAGTCAAAAAAGTAAAAAAAGTCAAAAAAGTAAAAAAAGTCAAAAAAGTCAAAAAAGTCAAAGAAGTCAAAAAAGTCAAAAAAGTTAAAAAAGTCAAAAAAGTCAAAAAAGTCAAAAAAGTCAAAAAAGTAAAAAAAGTCAAAAAAGTCAAAAAAGTCAAGAAAGTCCAAAAAGTCCAAAAAGTCAAAAAAGTAAAAAAGTAAAAAAAGTCAAAAAAGTAAAAAAAAGTCAAAAAAGCAAAAAAATAAAGTCAAAAAAGTAAAAAAAAAAAGTAAAAAAAGTCAAAAAAGTCAAAAAAGTAAAAAAAAAGTCAAAAAAGTCGAAAAAGTAAAAAAAAAACAATTCAAAAAATTCAAAAAATAAAAAAAAGTCTAAAAAGTAAAAGGCAAAAGAGTTTAAAAAAAAGTCAAAAAAGGAAAACTTTAAATATAAAAAAATCAAGAAAGTAAAAAAAAAATCCAAAGAATCAAAAATTTTAAACGAAAAAAATTAATAAAATCAATAAAATTGAAAAGTCAAAAAGTCAAAAATTTAATCAAAATCAAGAATTGATTAATTAATGAAGTCAAAAAAGTAAAAACAGTTAACAAATTCGTAAAAGTTTAATAAGTAAAAAAAGCCAAAAATTAAAAAAAACCAAAAATTCAAAAACTCTGAAATAGTCAAAAATTAAAAAAATAAATAAAAAGGTATAGGTCAAAAAGTACAGAAAAGTTAAAAATTCAAACATTTAAAAGGTCAAAAAGAAGAAAAATAAAAAAGTTTGAATAGTCTACAAAGTAAAAAAAAAATCAAAATATCGTAAAATTTAAAAAAAATTAAAAAAGTTCAAATTTTCAAAAATCAAAAGAATTAAATAGAAGTTAAGAACTCAAAAAATTAAAACAATTCGACAAAGTTTAAAAAGTCAAAAAAATTGAAAAAAGTCCAAAAAAACCCAAAAAAAATATCAAAAAAGTTAAAGCAGTCTGTAAAGCCAAAATTGTCAAGTAAAAACTCAATCAAGTCAAAAAAGCTAAAAAAAGACAAAAGAGTAAAAAATATTCAAAAAAAGTAAAAAAAAAAATGTAAAAAAAAAGTCAAAAATGTCAGAAAGTAGAAAAAGTCAATCAAGTGATCAAATCCGTGAAAAAAATCAAAAAAAAGTAAATATTCAAAAAGTCATAAAGTCAAAAAGTCGAGAAAGTTGAAAAAGTCTAAAAAGTCTTTAAAAATAGTATAAAAGTCGAAAAATATGAAAAGTAAATAATTTGTATAAAATTTAAAAAATCGAAAATGACAAAAAACTTAAAAAAATCGAAAACAGTCAAAAAATTTCAAAAAAGTCAAAGTTTCAAAAACAGTACAAAAAGTCAAAAAAGTGAAAAGTCTAAAAAGTAAAAAGAAAGTCAAATAGTCGAAAATGTTAAAAAATTAAAAATGTTCAAACGGTCTAAAAAGTTTACAAAATCAAAAAAGTGGATAAAGTCGAAAAAGTCCAAAAAGTTCAAAAACGTCAAAAAGTCACAAAGCCAAACAGTCCAAAAAGTCCAAAAAGGTCAAAATTTCAGAATAGTTCAAAAAGCCCAATAAAACCAAAAATTCCAAAATGTCTAAGGAGTCTAAATGTCCGAAAAGCCCGATAAGTCCAAAAAGTCTCAAACAATCAAAAATTTCAAAAAGTCCAAAAAGTTCAAAAATTCCAAAAAATCCAAGGAGATCAAAAAATTAATAAAAAACAAAAATGCCAAAAAGTCTAAAAAGTCCCAAATTTCCAAAAGTCCAAGATGTCCATCAAGTTTAAAAAAAGCATTACTTCAAAATCCAAAATGTCCAAAAAGTTAAAAAAGCCAAAAAGTCCCAAATCCAAAAAGTTCAATAAGGCCAAAAGTTCAAAAAGCTTGAAAATTCCAATTAATTCAAAAAGCTCATAATGTCCAAATAATCCAAAAAGTCCAAAAAATCCACATATTCTTAAAAGTCCAAAAATTCCGAAAATTTGAAAAGGTTCAAACAGTCAAAAAATTCAAAAAGTACGAAAATTCCAAAAAGGCAAAAAATATCAAAATGTCCATAAAGTCCAAAAAGTTCAAAAAAGTCTTTGAAGTTCAAAAAAGCAAAAACTTCCGAATCCAAACAGCTATTGAAGTTTTAAAAGTCCAGTAGTTCAAAAGTCCAAAAAGTTTAAAATTTACAAAAAATATTTTTTTTTTCATGTTCAAAACTTCCAAAAAGTGAATATCCAAAATGCAAAAAAAAAACTAAAATCAAAAACGGCAAAAATATTTGAAGTCAAAAAGTCAAGAAGTCAAAAAGGTTAAAAAAGTCAAAAAGTCCGTAAAGATTAAATGTAAAAAAAAAACAAGAAAGTTATAAAAAGTAACAAATTTACAAAAAAAAAACTAATTGTTAAAAGGTCCAAAAAGATCAAAAGTAAAAAAGTATAACGAGTACAAAAAGTCCAAAAAGTCCAAATTGTCAAAAAATAAAAAAAGTCGAGAATTCAAAATGTCCGAATTCGTTTAAAGTATAAAAGGTCTAAAAAGTCAAAAAAGTCTTAAAAGTCCAGAAAGTCCAAAATGTCAAAAAGTCAAAGATTCAAGAAGTAAAAAAGTCAAGAAGTACACAAGTCAATTAGTAAAAAGCTAAAAAGTGCACATTTCAAAAAATCAAAAAATCTCAAAAACTCAAAAAGTCCGAAAGCCTTAAAATTTCAATAAGACCAAATATTCCCAAATATTTCAATAAATCCAAAAAATTCAAAGAAATCCAAATAGTCTCAAAAGACTGAAAAACCCATAAAGTCCTAAGAATCCAAAAATTCCAAAAAATTCAAAATGTCAAAAAGTCGAAAAAATAATGAAACTCAAGAAGTTAATGAGTCGAAAAGCCAAAAATCTAAAAAGTGCATAATGTAAAAAAGCACAAAAATTTAAATAACTGCAAAAAGTTAAAAAACCAGCAGTTTTAAAAGTCTAAAACATCCAAAAAAAACTCAAAAAGTCCAAAATCTTGAAAGTCAAAAATGTCAAAAAAAAAAGTATTAATGCCAAGAAGCAAATACATTTTACGAATATTCGAATATCAATTTATTCAAATAAGAAGAGATTTTCGAATAAGTCGAAACAATGTAATTGTAATAAACCGGGAAATTAAAAAAAAGTCTTAGAAGTCTAAAACGTCGGAAAATCGTAATGTCTAAAGGTAGCAAAAAATTAAAAAGTTGCAAAAGTTGGAAAAGTCTGAAAAAATTGAATAGGCTCTAAATCAAACAAGGTGAATAAGACGAAAAATTCGAAAACGTTAAATAAAACTCACGAAAGTTGGAAAAGCCGACTAAAGAAAAAGTTAACAAATCGATAAAGTCGTAAAAATTTAGAAAAAAAGATTAAAAAATTCAAAAAAAAATGAAAAAGGAAAAAAAATAAAAATCGAAATTGTCCAAAACTAAAACATTAAGTTAAAAAAAATTGAGTGTTTTTAACTATTTTAAAAAGTTCAAAATTTTAAAATCGAATAAATCAAAAAGGTGGATGAGTAGAAAAAGTAAAAACAAAGCTGAAAAGGTCATAAAATTTGAAAAGATCCATTAGTTGAAAAATTGTCCCTCGTTTTCAAGTTGCCTAGCAAGTTGCTAAATGTTGTGGGTTTATTTTGCTTTATGTATGTCTTCTCAACGACAACAATTGATAAATGAACATATGAATAGCTACTGTGACCAATTCAAAAGTTCAGACAAAAACCTTCAACAAATCCCCCAATTAACTCGCCATCGACCCGTGGGTAGAACAACTGACGAAGGGCTACTCTTTCCATTTTCCTAGCTTAGCTCGAAGTCCGAAAAGTAAGAAAGACATACACGCACAGCGTACTTCGATTCGTCACGCTTTGTGTCCCCGCTCCAAACTTCATATTTAAAAGCCTTTTCTCCAATATGCTATGGTTGTTGTTGATCTGAAATGAGCTCAACTCGCAATTGGCGCTCGATCCGGCCGAGGTTTAAATGCTGTCTTCAATAAAATATACTACACATTCATATTTATGACAATGTCGAGGATCTTATCGCACCGAACTAGGCAGAAGAGTGTAAACTTCGCACCATTCGCACTCATCGACCAGTCATCGGACACATGCTCCGATAGCGATTTACAAGACGGGTGATGATGATGATCCTCCTCTATCCAGCCAGGGTGCCTACGCAGAAAAAGCGCTGGACGCTGGGCTGAACTGTTTTGCGATTGCGCGTCTACGTCTGCCGCCACTAATTGATAAAATGTGACATTGGCAACCCACCGCTGCGCTGCGCCCAGGTTTTTATGGAGTGGAGTCGAGTTCTTTCAAGGTTGCGACGATGGACTTGAACGCCTGCGCAACGGTCGACTAGAGTACAATTCCAGAAATATGTTCAATTGGATGGCATCCAGAAGTGGGATCTGACCGCTGAAAAGTTGACCAACCTACCCACTTTTCTCATTATGTTTTGCTGAAGTTGTTGTCCGTCCATAGCTCAAAATAGATCTTCCACCTCTGGCTAATGCGTAATGATCCTCAGAAGAGTCTAAGCCATTTGCGTGCTCGTCGAATGTCCCCTTGCCAATTTGCGAAGCCGCAATGTCGGCTTTCTTTTCATCCTCCAAAGCAAAGTAGCCAATCGGCTTAAGGTGTCGAGTACCAAGCTAGCTATTCGAAAACATACTTGAGAAGCAGGAAAGAGGACACTAATGGAAGGCGCTTCTCTTAATAAAAGTTGGCATTCTATTTGCAGTGTTCAACTCTTTTTTACTTATCGACGCTATGCAGGTGTGAAGTTGTTGGTGCCAAACGCGAGTTTAAGTGATCTGTGCTTAGCTAGTGTGTGTGATTTTATTTTACTGCTCGATGAGATTATCGCCACATGATGACAGTGTGAGCTTAACGGTTAAGCGATTTGTTGTCAAAGCGAAGCAAAGGCTAGAAAAAAGCCTATTTAATGAGCCGGCAAATTGATCGGCTGTAATGCTGATGCTTCTTTATGAAGGTGAAATAACTTCGACTACTGACTCACTTAATATTATTCAGCTATTCAGAACTAATCATGAATGAAAAATGAACTCAAGAAACACCGTTGACTTCAAAATATAAAGTCAAAAAGTCCAATAAGATTAAAATAGTTCACAAAGTAAAAAAAATTCAAAACGTCCAAAACGTGCAAAAAGTCAGGAAATTCTAAAAAGTCCAAGAAGTCAAAAAGTCTCAAAGAAGTCCAGAAAGTTCAAACAATCCAAAAAGTCTAAAAGTTAAAAGAGTCTAAAATGTCTAAAAAGTCCAAATTGTCAAGAAGTCAAAAACCTCAAAATCCAAATAGTCCAAAAAGTCAAAAAGTCAAAAAATAAAAATGGTTAAAAAGTCCAATAAATTTAAAAAGCCCAAAAAATCTAAAATGACAAAATTGTCAAAAAGTCAAGAGGTCAAAATTCACAAAGTCAGAGGTCAATAAATAAAAAATTCCAAAATCCAAAAAGCACAAAAATGTATTCGTGAAACACCGATGACTTCAAAATAGTCAAAAAGTCCAACAGTTCCAAAAATTCCAAAACGTCCAAAAATTCAAGACAGTTCAAAAATTACAAAAAGTCAGAAAGAGAAAAATGATTCAAAAAGCCCAAAAAGTCAAAAAGTCCAAAAATTTCAAAAAGTCGTACTATTTGGACTTTTAGCCATTTTGGACTTTTTGGAGTATTTTGACTTTTTGAACATTTGGGAATTTTTTTTAACTTTTTGAACCATTTCAACTTTCTGACCTTTTCGACCTTTTGGATTTTGAGGTTTGAGATTTCTCGACTTTTTTGACATTTTAGGCTTTTTGGAATGGACTATTCACTTTGTAAATTTTTTGGACTTTTTGAACTGTTTTGACTTTTTGGACGTAAAGGACTTTTTGAACTTGTTGGACTTTTTGACTTATGGACTTTATATTTTGAAGTGATCGGTGTTTCACGAATACAAAATGGCAAAAAGTTCAAACGTTCAAAAATGAAATGATGGATTGAAAATATTAAGTCAAAAAGTCAAAAAAGTCCAAAACGTCCAAAAAAACCAAAAAGTCCAAAAAGTTCATTAATACAAAAAATCCAAAAAGTTCAAAAAGTTCAAAAAGTCAGAAAATTTCAAAAAGTCAAAGTGTCAAGAAGTCAAAAATTTATAGAATTTCAACGGGTCGAATAGTCTTAAAGAAGTCCAGGAAGTATAAACAGTAAAAAAAAATCCAAAATGACTGAAAGAAAAGTCAAGAAGTCAAAAACCTTAAAATCCAAAAAGTCCAAAAAGTCAAAAAAGTAAAAATGGTTCAAAAAGTCCTAAAAGTTCAGAAAATCCCAAAACTCCAAAAAGTCCAAGATATCAACAAGTATAGAAGTCAATAAATCGAAAAGTCCAAAATCAAAAAGCACAAAAATAAACTCGTGAAACACCAATGACTTCAAAACATAAAGAAAAAATGCAAATAGTCCAAAAACAAAATATCCAACAAGTCCAAAACGTAAAAAAAATAAAAAAGTTCAAAAGCTCACAAAGTCAAAGAAGTCCAAAAAGTTCAAAAAGTCCGAAAAGTCCAGATTTCCAAAAAACTAACAAAGTCCAAAATGTCAAAAAGTGAGAAAGTCGAGAAAATAATAAGTCTTAAAAACCAAAAACTCCCAGAGCCAACATGACAAAAAGTAAGACTGGTTAAAAAAGTCTAAAAGCTTAAAAAAAATCCAAAAAGTCTAAAAAATTCAAAAAGTCAAAAACCTCAAAATCTTAAAAGTTCAAAAGGTCAAATATTCAAAATGGTTCAAAAAGTCCAAAAAGTTCAAAAACTCTAAAAAGTCCAATATGTTAAAAAGTCAATTTTTTTTTCAAAAAGCCCATGAAGTCTAAAAACCTGAAATTCAAAATGTCGAAAAATTCAAGCAGTCTGAAAGTCCAAAAAGTCAAAAAAGTACAAAAATTCCAACAAGTAAGAAGACCAAAAATTCATAAAAATTAAGAAGAGTCAAAAAATCTAAAACAAAAAAAGTTAAAAATATCAAGAAGTCAAAACAAGTTGGTGACAACTTCAAAATCCAAAAAGTTCAAAAGATCAAAAATAAAAAATGGTTCAAAATGACAAAAATGACAATAATGACAAACATAACAAAAATAACAAAAATGACAAAAATGACAAAAATGACAAAAATGACAAAAATGACAAAAATGACAAAAATGACAAAAATGACAAAAATGACAAAAATGACAAAAATGACAAAAATGACAAAAATGACAAAAATGACAAAAATGACAAAAATGACAAAAATGACAAAAATGACAAAAATGACAAAAATGACAAAAATGACAAAAATGACAAAAATGACAAAAATGACAAAAATGACAAAAATGACAAAAATGACAAAAATGACAAAAATGACAAAAATGACAAAAATGACAAAAATGACAAAAATGACAAAAATGACAAAAATGACAAAAATGACAAAAATGACAAAAATGACAAAAATGACAAAAATGACAAAAATGACAAAAATGACAAAAATGACAAAAATGACAAAAATGACAAAAATGACAAAAATGACAAAAATGACAAAAATGACAAAAATGACAAAAATGACAAAAATGACAAAAATGACAAAAATGACAAAAATGACAAAAATGACAAAAATGACAAAAATGACAAAAATGACAAAAATGACAAAAATGACAAAAATGACAAAAATGACAAAAATGACAAAAATGACAAAAATGACAAAAATGACAAAAATGACAAAAATGACAAAAATGACAAAAATGACAAAAATGACAAAAATGACAAAAATGACAAAAATGACAAAAATGACAAAAATGACAAAAATGACAAAAATGACAAAAATGACAAAAATGACAAAAATGACAAAAATGACAAAAATGACAAAAATGACAAAAATGACAAAAATGACAAAAATGACAAAAATGACAAAAATGACAAAAATGACAAAAATGACAAAAATGACAAAAATGACAAAAATGACAAAAATGACAAAAATGACAAAAATGACAAAAATGACAAAAATGACAAAAATGACAAAAATGACAAAAATGACAAAAATGACAAAAATGACAAAAATGACAAAAATGACAAAAATGACAAAAATGACAAAAATCACAAAAATCACAAAAATCACAAAAATCACAAAAATCACAAAAATCACAAAAATCACAAAAATGACAAAAATGTCAAAACTGGCAAAAATGACAAAAATGACAAAAATGACAAAAATGACAAAAATGACAAAAATGACAAAAATGACAAAAATGACAAAAATGACAAAAATGACAAAAATGACAAAAATGACAAAAATGACAAAAATGACAAAAATGACAAAAATGACAAAAATGACAAAAATGACAAAATTGACAAAAATGACAAAAATGACAAAAATGACAAAAATGACAAAAATGACAAAAATGACAAAAATGACAGAAATGACAAAAATGACAAAAATGACAAAAATGACAAAAATGACAAAAATGACAAAAATGACAAAAATGACAAAAATGACAAAAATGACAAAAATGACAAAAATGACAAA
The DNA here is from genome assembly GCF_029784155.1 of Uranotaenia lowii. NCBI lineage: Eukaryota > Metazoa > Arthropoda > Insecta > Diptera > Culicidae > Uranotaenia > Uranotaenia lowii. The sequence goes on from NW_026598117.1 coordinate 29,037, forward strand.
AATGACAAAAATGACAAAAATGACAAAAATGACAAAAATCACAAAAATCACAAAAATCACAAAAATCACAAAAATCACAAAAATCACAAAAATGACAAAAATCACAAAAATCACAAAAATCACAAAAATCACAAAAATCACAAAAATCACAAAAATGACAAAAATGTCAAAAATGACAAAAATGACAAAAATGACAAAAATGACAAAAATGACAAAAATGACAAAAATGACAAAAATGACAAAAATGACAAAAATGACAAAAATGACAAAAATGACAAAAATGACAAAAATGACAAAAATGACAAAAATGACAAAAATGACAAAAATGACAAAAATGACAAAAATGACAAAAATGACAAAAATGACAAAAATGACAAAAATGACAAAAATGACAAAAATGACAAAAATGACAAAAATGACAAAAATGACAAAAATGACAAAAATGACAAAAATGACAAAAATGACAAAAATGACAAAAATGACAAAAATGACAAAAATGACAAAAATGACAAAAATGACAAAAATGACAAAAATGACAAAAATGACAAAAATGACAAAAATGACAAAAATGACAAAAATGACAAAAATGACAAAAATGACAAAAATGACAAAAATGACAAAAATGACAAAAATGACAAAAATGACAAAAATGACAAAAATGACAAAAATGACAAAAATGACAAAAATGACAAAAATGACAAAAATGACAAAAATGACAAAAATGACAAAAATGACAAAAATGACAAAAATGACAAAAATGACAAAAATGACAAAAATGACAAAAATGACAAAAATGACAAAAATGACAAAAATGACAAAAATGACAAAAATGACAAAAATGACAAAAATGACAAAAATGACAAAAATAACAAAAATGACAAAAATGACAAAAATGACAAAAATGACGAAAATGACAAAAATGACAAAAATGACAAAAATGACAAAAATGACAAAAATGACAAAAATGACAAAATGACAAAAATGACAAAAATGACAAAAATGACAAAAATGACAAAAATGACAAAAATGACAAAAATGACAAAAATGACAAAAATGACAAAAATGACAAAAATGACAAAAATGACAAAAATGACAAAAATGACAAAAATGACAAAAATGACAAAAATGACAAAAATGACAAAAATGACAAAAATGACAAAAATGACAAAAATGACAAAAATGACTAAAATGACAAAAATGACTAAAATGACTAAAATGACAAAAATGACTAAAATGACAAAAATGACAAAAATGATAAAAATGACAAAAATGACAAAAATGACAAAAATGACAAAAATGACAAAAATGACAAAAATGACAAAAATGACAAAAATGACAAAAATGACAAAAATGACAAAAATGACAAAAATGACAAAAATGACAAAAATGACAAAAATGACAAAAATGACAAAAATGACAAAAATGACAAAAATGACAAAAATGACAAAAATGACAAAAATGACAAAAATGACAAAAATGACAAAAATGACAAAAATGACAAAAATGACAAAAATGACAAAAATGACAAAAATGACAAAAATGACAAAAATGACAAAAATGACAAAAATGACAAAAATGACAAAAATGACAAAAATGGCAAAAATGACAAAAATGACAAAAATGACAAAAATGACAAAAATGACAAAAATGACAAAAATGACAAAAATGACAAAAATGACAAAAATGACAAAAATGACAAAAATGACAAAAATTACGAAAATGACAAAAATTACGAAAATGACAAAAATGACAAATTTTGTCATTTTTGTAATTTTTGTCATTTTTGTCATTTTTATCATTTTTGTCATTTTTGTTATTTTAGTCATTTTTGTCATTTTCGTCATTTTTGTCATTTTTGTCATTTTTGTCATTTTTGTAATTTTTGTCATTTTTGTCATTTTTATCATTTTTGTCATTTTTGTTATTTTAGTCATTTTTGTCATTTTCGTCATTTTTGTCATTTTTGTCATTTTTGTCATTTTTGTCATTTTTGTCATTTTTGTCATTTTTGTCATTTTTGTCATTTTTGTCATTTTTGTCATTTTTGTCATTTTTGTCATTTTTGTCATTTTTGTCATTTTTGTCATTTTTGTCATTTTTGTCATTTTTGTCATTTTTGTCATTTTTGTCATTTTTGTCATTTTTGTCATTTTTGTCATTTTTGTCATTTTTGTCATTTTTGTCATTTTTGTCATTTTTGTCATTTTTGTCATTTTTGTCATTTTTGTCATTTTTGTCATTTTTGTCATTTTTGTCATTTTTGTCATTTTTGTCATTTTTGTCATTTTTGTCATTTTTGTCATTTTTGTCATTTTTGTCATTTTTGTCATTTTTGTCATTTTTGTCATTTTTGTCATTTTTGTCATTTTTGTCATTTTTGTCATTTTTGTCATTTTTGTCATTTTTGTCATTTTTGTCATTTTTGTCATTTTTGTCATTTTTGTCATTTTTGTCATTTTTGTCATTTTTGTCATTTTTGTCATTTTTGTTATTTTTGTCATTTTTGTCATTTTTGTAATTTTTGTCATTTTTATCATTTTTGTCATTTTTGTCATTTTAGTCATTTTTGTCATTTTCGTCATTTTTGTCATTTTTGTCATTTTTGTCATTTTTGTCATTTTTGTCATTTTTGTCATTTTTGTCATTTTTGTCAGTTTTGTCATTTTTGTCATTTTTGTCATTTTTGTCATTTTTGTCATTTTTGTCATTTTTGTCATTTTTGTCATTTTTGTCATTTTTGTCATTTTTGTCATTTTTGTCATTTTTGTCATTTTTGTCATTTTTGTCATTTTTGTCATTTTTGTCATTTTTGTCATTTTTGTCATTTTTGTCATTTTTGTCATTTTTGTCATTTTTGTCATTTTTGTCATTTTTGTCATTTTTGTCATTTTTGTCATTTTTGTCATTTTTGTCATTTTTGTCATTTTTGTCATTTTTGTCATTTTTGTCATTTTTGTCATTTTTGTCATTTTTGTCATTTTTGTCATTTTTGTCATTTTTGTCATTTTTGTCATTTTTGTCATTTTTGTCATTTTTGTCAATTAATTTGTGTTTTTTTGCCATTTTTGTCATTTTTGTAATAATGTCACAAAAGACAATTTTCCCATCCAATTTTCTGTCATCGTGTCTAACGAGTTTATTCAAAAGTCTATTCTTTAAAAAGAAAATTGCACTTGTATACTTCTCATTAAACTTAGTACTGACCACAACAAACATTCGAAGCTCATTTTGCGATGTAAGTGGAAGTGATTTGAGCCAACTTCCTAGAATCGCTCCAGATGTACTTATGTATTTCTCCGCTAGAACTGCATCATTTGACAGAGTTCTTCCTTCCTCGCGCATAATCATTCCATATCTTGCAAAAGTCGCCGCTGTTGTCTTTTTCTGAATTGATGGTTTCCATTTTCTTCTGCGGTCGGTCGAGGGAAGCATTTTCTCCACTTATACAGAGCTAAATACTCGAGTCGTATCTATCTAACGACGATGACGAAGACGACTGCCAACGCCGGAAATGGATGATTAAAGATCTCAAACTGACCGCAACTTCGAGCCCGACTTCCTACTCTGTTTAGTTGGTAGAGCGATCGAGCTCGATCTGATCAGAAAAAAAGGTGGTCATCAGCGGAGGTTGTTAGTGGGGAGATGGCTTATTTATTTGTGCGATTCACCTAATCATGGCCATTAGCGAAGCTTGATTGATGATAATTTAGGCACAAATTCGCTATTTTCGTTCGTTTTCATTGCGCAGCTTCTCAATGGCTTGAGCGAGGGAGAGAAACAACACAATGAAGATGAACTGCATTCGAGAGCAGAAAAATTGACGCCAACGACAAAGTTGGTATAGGAATCCAAGTGTGCGCTGACTGAATTAGAAGTCACTTCAGAGGCATTAGAGTTTTTTTTTTATTCAAAACAGTCAACACGAATCAACGCCTACTTCAATCACGATCGGATCGGACGTTGTTCATTCAACAGAAACAGCCTCCTGAGTTCGTTCAGTGCAACCTTGATGGCTTGCATTCGCAATGTTGGGCGAGGGCGTGTTTAAAGCGATGAACATCATAAATTTTAATTTAATTCAGATAGTATGTTGTGTCTTTTTTTATTTTATCTCAAAGACATTTAGAATGTTTAAAAATAATAATTTGACACGTCCCAGTACGAGTTTCAATTGCATCTGAACAATGGTCTCTTCGTAACGACCCGGATTTTACCTTTCAAATGAGCATTGACAGCGGATTGTGTGGAAAATGTGCATTGTTTCCAAACCTTGCCTAGACTCGAATAGCTACACCTATCTGGGAAAATGTTGACCTGTATCGTAAAACCTCGAAATGTTCGTTCGACTCAAACCTAACGCATGTCACTAATGATTTCTTTTTTTCTCTTTTTTTTTTATTTCCAGGTGAGTACTCGTTGCATCTTCACGTAAGCTCCAGGTCACATTCGTAAGTAGATCCATCATTCTTCGGAAGTTTTTCACGGTCGCCAAATGAAAGTTCGCACCGGCTGATTGACTTTCTTGAACTTGAAAAAAATGCGATACAAATTGCATCGCGCGAAAATCTTCGCGTCGAACACTTTTTAACCTCTAAGCTACGTGCGTGTACTCTCAAGTCTTCAGATCAGAGATAAGCCGGTCTGAGCTCAGATTCTTTGAAGCCCCCGGAGAGAAAGACAACCAAAAGTTGTGTTTACACCGGAGCTGTCAATCTCGAGCGAACACCGGCTGGCTGCTGCTTAATCGAGTGGCGTGCTGCAACAGATCATTCGGTTCAAACCGCAAACAAAAAATAAGATTAATAAACCAAAACAAACAACTTACTCTTTGGCTTTCGACGGGATGATGTGAAGTTTAGCACCGACTTTTCTTCCCGTTGAAATGCGAATCGAAACCACGAATAAAAGCGCCGACAAGTCTGGATTGGTTAATCGAGCTGCGTCGAAATTAATGACCAAAATGTCGGTATCGCATTACCAAAAAGCAAAAATCGTTAAATTTGCGAAAACTAGAACCAAACAACGCGTGACAAGTGTCGCGAATTGACGCCGCGATCTGATTCGATCGTGATTACTGGACAGGTTGACGTTGTCGTTGATTGAAATTCAGTCTTGCCTAACAACTCATTTTACAAACATGGCAGTCGACTAGGTTTCTAAGAATTCTGAGCTTTTTTCTCTACATCGAACCAAAACCAAGTAAGATCGATCACGTGACCTAAACAGGTGCTTGATCAGTTGAGATCACTTGTTTTTAAAATAAGAAAAAATAATATAAATTTCTGGAGTAAAGTCTGCTTCATTTAATATTGGAACAAATTCTTTTGCTCATTGTGGCGCTCCTAGTGGACGGATTTGGAAACTTTTTTCACCCACGTGTCGGAAAAATCATTACTTTTCACCATGTATTTATGTCATAACACCAAACGATAGCATTTTGTAAACAACCGCCATGGAAGCCGAACGGAGAGATCAAATTGTGCACAGTTTTCTTACGAGTACGAGTACGAGAATTTCTTCGAAACAGCAATGAATAATTTTTTTAATTTTTTTTATGAAAGAGTAAAGAAAATGCTACATTTGTATGAAAAACAAATTATGAATTCGTTAATAAATGACTGAACTACACGCAATTGTTTGTGTTCCAATATTAAATGAAGCAGACTTTACATCCGTCGAACTTGGTCAGCACTTGGTCGTACAGCTTTCGAGCACGGATTCTGGCCACATTGTTCTGCTTCAGCGTCCGATTTGGCTGTTTGCTGGCTCGGAATGACCTTATTCCTTCCCGGAGACGAATTCGTCGCACCGTACTGTGAGCGGCCTGGAACTTATTGGCCAAATCGCGGTCTGAAAGATTGGGATTCCTCTTGACGGCCTTGATGACTTTCCCACGCAGTTTCCGGTCGACAGTTCCACTCCGACGCTTCGAATGCGGCTTCCGAGCCGTCGTCAATGTTTCCTTGTACTGCTTGATAACACGCCATACGGTATTTCTGGGCATTTTAAGCTGTTTAGCTAGCTTCCATGCCGACAACAATGGTTTTTCAAGAAAATTGTGCACAATTTGATCTCTCCGTTCGGCTTCCATGGCGGTTGTTTACAAAATGCTATCGTTTGGTGTTATGACATAAATACATGGTGAAAGGTAATGAATTTCCCGACACGTGGGTGAAAAAAGTTTCCAAATCCGTCCACTAGGAGCGCCACAATGAGCAAAAGAATTTGTTCCAATATTAAATGAAGCAGACTTTAGTTCACGATACTATTTAATTATCAGTACGAACTTCATTTTACTCTAAAATTGCTGTTGAATTGAGGAATATCTAAGATTGTTAAGAGATTAACAAAACAGCATCTTCAAAAGCAAGCTGACTGCATTGAAAAAAAACTAAAAACTTCGGCCAATGAGCTCGTGTCATTGTACTTGTTTTGCAATAGGCTTGATTTCATGCATTCACTCGACAATTGATGCCGAATGATTTGAAGCGCTTCAAGATCACGTTCGTCACACTTGAAATAATTCATTGGGCACGCTAATTAGATATGCTCTCGTGCGGCAGCGCTTACACACATACAAAATACATATTTACCCAAATAAACCTGATATGGTGAAAAAAAAGTTCAATGCCTTCCGTCAGATTATTGATGTTAAAAGTGCATTTTTTGCCTTTCTAAATTTATGCTTGTTGATTGTGAAATTGAAATGATATGGATTGGTTCGAACGCATGATTGATAAGGGATTTTTTTTATTAACCAAAACGATCATTCGGCTTTTGATGGTTTTTTTCTGTTTGATAATAAGAATTTTCGTTTTAAAACAAAGTAAAAAGCTATTACAAAAACATCAGCATCAGATTTGCATCTGCATCGGCGTTAAAAAGTAAGGGGGGGGGGGGGGGGTAAATGCGCATACTAAGGATATTCTCTCATATTCCAATAGTTAGAAATCTAAAAACTGTTTGCAAATAAGTTGCTGTTAAAATCTCTTACAGTTTTTGGGAAAATGAATTTATATTAAAAGAAGTCAAAATAGCCGATTTCTGAAACCGGTAGGCTAAATGCGCATACAGGGTGACAAAAAAGTCCGGTCACACTTTTATGGGGACACCTGTAGCCTACACGTTGCATCTCTCTGGTGCCTTCTATATGTCAAATAAAAGGGCTAACCTTGCTGCCCAAAGTGGCAGAGTTTCGTTCTTGTGCAGTTTGTTTACATTGAGTTGTGAGCCATGGCAGAGTTAAGGGCAGCTGTTATCGCTGCTCGGTTTGACGCGCAGATGACGAGCTTATTTTTTCGGACGAGAAGCTGTTCGTTTTGGAGTAAACAGTCAAATGGAGCAAATGATCGAGTTTGGAGTGTGAGCCTACAGCAAGCTCCTGCGGACAAGCTGCACGTTTCCCGGTTCCAAAATAAGACGACAGTCTTGCTTGCTGACAGATGGCGCAGCATCCCACACCGTAGGTTGTTCAGGCGTGGTGTGAGGAAAACTTGACCGATTTCATTTCGAAGAATGAATGGCCTCCGTCGTCTCCGGATCTGAATCTAATGGATTATTTCGTGTGGGGATAAATGATGTCTAAGCGGAACGACTACGAAATAGCAAATTTAGAGCAATTCAAGCGAGTTATCACGAAAATCTAGGACGAGATGCCGATGGAGCAGGTGCGCGCCGCTTGCGACGACTTTCCGAGACGTCTGAAGCTGGTTCGATCAGATAAAGGTGGTGTAATTCCGAAATATCGTCTGTGAAGTATCTTTATGAGTTACTAAATGAAGCTATGAAAGCCAGATTAAGATTTTCTTCTTATTCTTTGAGATATTGAGGTTTTCCTGTGTGACCGGACTTTTTTGTCACCCTGTAATTATGAATTTAGCTTCCACTTCATAGCTTCTGTTCATATAGTTTAGTTTAGTTTATTTGTATTCAAAAGTAGCGTAAGACAATTGTCTTTTCATTTTGCCACAGCGGCGTAATCGTATTGATGGAATGCACTTGTTACATTAATTTAAATCTCTTAGAGAATGATAGTTTTGTCTACACAATTAACATTTCTTCTAGTTGAATAACGTTGAACATTGCTTTCTAAATGCGCTTAAATTAGGAATATTTTTCATTGGGTTTGGTAGTAAATTCCAAAGAACAACACCTTTGACGAAAAATGTGCAGTTATAAAAAGACGTCGTATGATTGGGGATCACATAATTTCGCGCCCTAGTGCCGTTGAAGGGTTGGAGTATATTGAAAAGATATGACGGACATTTAGTGGTGATGATTTTATGAAACATAAGACATGACCGAACTTTAATAAAATTGTAAAACGAATATCCTAATAACTTATGTTGCAAATGAGTTACTCGATCTAAACGGGATAGGTTGAAGACGAAACGAACGCAACAATTTAGCGCGATTTTTATTCTGTCGAGAGCTCTTGCAGAAATTGTAGGTAGTAGGAAATCACACGCAATGAAATATGGTAAAATGAATGTTTTAAAAAGTTTTAATTTGATGTTCTGGTTTAGGAAACTTGACTTAAGCTTTATGTTTCTAAGCACGCCGTAAATTTTACCGCATTGGTTCAATACGTGGTTATCCCAGTCGAATCTACTATCAACGATAAATCCTAAGCTTGTAACCTTGTTTGAAAAAACTATTTCATTATCTCCTAGTTGTAAGAAAGGCTTATTTGTGCATACAGTTCGTGTTATCAAGAGGGCATTGGATTTGGATGCATTCAACGTCATCAGATGATTTTTCGCCCACGTATTTATAGCTTGCAAATCTAGGTTCATTAACTGACCGGTTTCGACTATGTTTTGGTTTTTACAATTAATATGCAGCTGAATATCATCAGCAAACAAATGAATGGTGCAATATTTTACAATGCTTGGTAAATCGTTTATATACATAGTGAATAATATAGGGCCTAACACGGATCCTTGAGGCACTCCGGAATTAACTGGTAAAAAACTAGAAAAACTTTCATTGCTAAACACTGCTTGCTCCCGATCTTTTAGATATGAATGAATCAATTCAATAGCCGTTGGCTGAAAATTGAAATTCGTGTTTAATTTTCTACAGAGTGTGTTATGAGAAATTGTATCGAATGCCTTCGAGCAATCGAGCAGCACCATAAGAATTTTGTGGCCTTCATCTATGGATTTTGAAACATCATTGCATATTTTAAGCATGGCTGTTTTTGTACTATGTCCTGGTCTATATCCAGATTGATGCTCTGTTATTAAGTTGTTGAGGTTTAAATACGTACTTATTTGTTTTTTCATTATTCGTTCGAAAACTTTTGATAGGGCACTCAATATGCTAATTGGACGTAGATTCGATAGCGAAGATAAGTTAGTTTTTTTCTTAAAAGGGATAATTTTGGATAATTTCCAGGCAATTGGATATTTTGATGTATTTATAATACTGTTGAAAATGAATGATAAGTGATTTATGATAACTGGTAAAATAAGTTTTATAAACTTTATGGGTATATCATCCATACCTACGGCATTGGATTTAACTTCATAAACGGCGTTGATGATGTCATATTCTTCGACATTATTGAATTTAAAACCTGTTGAATTTGAATGGAAGTGGTTATGGGCTTGAACCTGATCTACTGTGAAGCTTTCATGAAATTTCTGATTGATTTCGTTCGGATGAAAATTGTTTTCCGAACAAGATTTGCGTTTCGATAAACCAATGTTTCCAAGTGATTCCAAAATTCTTTGGGTGACAAGTTCTGACTGAATTTATTATTGTAGTAATCGCATTTTGCTTGCATAATTTTCTTGTTTGCTAGATTTCGAAGTCTTTTGAAAAATACTAGATCTTCATCAGCTTTAGTTAGCTTCCATTTAGCGTAAGCGCGATCGCGGTCGATAAATGCCAATTGTAAATTTGAATTAAACCATGGATTGTATTTTCTTCTACTAGAGTTATGCTTCCGCAATGGAACACACGTATCATGCAATCGCCTAATATTGTTGTTGAACATTTCTACGATGTCGTTCGTGTCGGAGAGAGCATAAAAATGAGACCAATCTATTCGATAAAATTCTTGAAAAAAGATGTTTGGATCCAACCGTTTATAATCTCTATAGAAAAAGGTGTCGTTTTTAATTTCTGTATCGTAGTTGAATGAAGCGTATATCAAGTCGTGATTAGAAGCATTAGGAACACTTATTTGACCAAAACGAATAACAGAATTCTGTCGGCTTGTAATAAGCAAGTCGAGTTGTGAAGCTCCGTGGTGATGGAAAAAAGTTGGTTCGGTCCCGACGTTGTACATACCGATTTCCGTGAGCACATTACAAAATCTTTCGGTTTTACTATTTTGGTTCATCAGATTAGTGTTGAAATCTCCTGTTAGAATTATGTCGTCATAACTACCTTCGTATTTTAGAACTTCATCGTGAATCATTTCTGCACAATCTATGGTGGGATGGTTGTAAAACAATCCTATTAGAATTTTTTTATTTGAAAGGATTAGCTCAACAAACGTATGGGAATTCCTAACAATGAAATTTGATTCAATAAGTTTACTTTTGTAACATTTTTTCACGTAAAGAATAAGCCCACCTCCGGTTTTACCTATACGATCACTTCTAAAAGTAGAATATCCGTCGATGGTTATTAGAGCCATATCTTTAGTATGATTAAGCCAAGTTTCACAAACCGCAGCAACATCAACTGAAGAAACTAGCAATATTTGTTTGTATTCGTCAAATTTAGTCATGTTTTTGGCACATATACTTTGCATATTAAGCATACAGATCGATAATTTTTTAGATTCGAAAGATAATTTCATTACGATTCCTGGTATGCACATATCTGTCAGGGTGTTGTATTGGTTATTAAAGTTAGCCATTATCACAAAACGCACATTTAGTGAAGCAATGATCAATAAAACTTAAACGTATTTTTGAACTAACAATTTTTCATAGAAATCGCACTTTAACTCGAAGAAAGCATTGTTCAGCTTGTAGCAGTTTGATAGTCACGGTCAGCAGCAACTAGCTTATCGATGAAAGCGCCAAAACAGCATTCTAAGACAGCAACATCCCTCGACGACAGCATTCTGATCAGCAACATACTTTTAGGAATTGGAGTCAGAGGAAAATTTCGGGATGGATTGGAAGGAGTGAGAGCGCTTGTTGGAAAAGGTTTGTTTTTCTTGACTTTTAGGAGGGGAGTCACGGGATAGCTTAAGGATGGATTGGAAGGACGGAGAGCACTTGTGAGGAAAGGTTTGTTTACTATTTGTAACTTTTAGGAGAGGAGTCACGGGATAACTTCAGGGATGGATTGGTAGGACAGAGAGCGTTTGTACGGAAAGGTTTGATGATAATTTAATTGAAAATAGTAGTAACTGATGATAAACATACATGATAACATACATGACAGAAATTTTGACGGAATTTTCGATATAACAACACCTAAATTAATTTTCACTTGAAATATAAGTGACCTCTGGGGTAATTTAGGCCATACGGCAATTAATGTGAATTTTAAGTGACCGTCAAAAGAAAATGTGGTATAACTCATTTGGCAAGTCAGTTTCTTCCTGAGCTTCCATGAGCTTTCCGTTGAACCGTGTAGCCTGATTTTTATATCTCATGTCCCTGAACTGTGAAAATAATTTTTTGGCAAACCTGCGCATTAGACTAGTTCACTTTTCGGATTTTTTCGCTGATCACAACGCCACTTACAGGGTTTGATCCTCATTCATTTTCAAGAACTCTGGCCGAATTTGAGCTCATTTGAGTAAGTTTCCAGCGTGCGCTAGAAGTTTTATTGAAAAAAGTCAATTTTTCTGGAAAATTTTCGTAGATGTGTTCTAGCAAGCTGTTGTTAATATAAAATGATAATTTTATAGTGCTCGGTGATTGGTATGACAAGCATTCGTATGGACCTGTTTTAGATAATTGACTAAATCAAACCGAAAAAATTTAAAAATTCATAAACTACCAACTTTTACAGAAAATTTACTTACAAGTTGAGAGCTTAAAATCAGTAGTAAATAGAAAAAAAATATTTTCGATTTATACTTTTCATAAAAAGATAGCCTTATTTATAACCTTTAATTTGATGTATAACACTTAATTATCGCAACAGTACAAGCAAAGATATTCAAACATTCACATCACATTCTTTGAATCATAATGTTGTCTCCATTCAAGTTTTAGCATCATGCAACCTGCAAAACGTGGCATTAAGAGGACTTGCTTACAACTTGATCAAAGCGCGCGCTTTTTTTAACTCCTGGCCCCGTCATGGGGTACTTGATTGAATAAAATATTCTTTCTTGTGCACAAGTTGGTGTGAAGCAAACTTGAATGAAAAATATTTTATCAAATCAAATTTGTTACATAGATATTTTAATAACTTTGCTAGCACTCTTGCGATCATTAAGTGTTATACATCAAATTAAAGGTTATAAATAAGGCTATCTTTTTATGAAAAGTTTATATCGAGAATATTTTTTTTCTATTTACTACTGATTTTAAGCTCTCAACTTGTAAGTAAATTTTCGGTAAAAGTTGGTAGCTTATGAATTTTTAAATTTTTTCGGTTTGATTTAGTCAATTATCTAAAACAGGTCCATAAGAATGCTTGTCATACCAATCACCGAGCACTATAAAATTATCATTTTATATTAACAACAGCTTGCTAGAACACATCTACGAAAATTTTCCAGAAAAATGGACTTTTTTCAATAAAACTTCTAGCGCACGCTGGAAACTTACTCAAATGAGCTCAAATTTGGCCAGAATACTTGAAAATGAATGAGGATCAAACCCTGTAAGTGGCGTTGTGATCAGCGAAAAAAGCCGAAAAGTGAACTAGTCTACTGCGCATGGTTATTTGAGTTCAATTTATTTTAACAAAAATAGTAAAATTATTTAAAATTTTTTTTACTTTGTATAACCACAAAAAAATTTCATGCCATGTGTCAAAAGCGGATTGCCCTCAACTGCACTGATAAACAATGTTGATCTATCAGCCTTTTCGCCAATCGGCTGTATGCGCATTAGACCGCAGCACGCTTTGTATGAAAATTTAAATTTTACAATTTTTACACCTCCCATAACTATTTTTGGACATTTTTGTCACGAATAGTAATAAAAACCATAGAAGTGATTCATTCAATCCTGAATTAGCGCAACGAGTTTTAATTTTGTATGGAAATTTGTATTAGAAAACAAAATCAATCAATCAAAAATCGCCAGGATGTACCGAAAGTTGGAAAAAAATACCTTTGAATCTAAAATATTTCTCGATTCTTGCAGTACATTCCATGTAAACAAACCCCAGAAAAGATATTCAATGTTATGCAAAAAAAATTAGAATATATATTTTTTTGGAAAATTTTTGGGTTTCAGTAAAATTATTTAAGAAAAACAGGGTTTCCTATTTCATCCGACGTTTCGGCGTAATGTATTTCGCCATATTCAGGGTTGACAAGAAATAGCACCCTATAAAACCCTGAAGAAGGCGAAATACATTACGCCGAAACGTCGTATGAAATAGGAAAACGCTGTTTTTCTTAAATAATTTGACTGAAAGCCAAAAATTTTCCTGTAGTAGCTTATAATTTGCAGAAGTGCGTAAACTCGCTTCGGAAAGAACCATTTGGCTTATATTTTCACCGATGCGTTCTCCAATTGATGTGTTTGGCTGCTGAACGAAATCGTTTTGAATTTGCAGAACTGTACGTTCGTTTCGCTGCAGCGTTGCCCGATTGCAAACCGCTGAAGTACGTAGGTTTGACGAAAATTTATTAAATGTACTGATTTGGCAAAATGAAACTTGATTACCTATTTTTTTTTTTTTTGGTCGACAGGTAGAATTTTCATTTATCCACCGAATCCGTGTTATTTTTTCGATAATCCGTAGAAAATCAGTAGGAAATGCTGAAAATCTGTAGATTTCGAGCATCGGTTCGTAGCTCCGTAGATCTTTGGAGAAATCCGTAGATCTGGTAACGCTGTTTCGCTGATGTTTACACCGATTGCTGTTTATCCAGGTTGAGTTTTTTCCGAAGCTGACCTCCTGATCAGGATTGCCAGATCTATGGATTTTTCCGTAGATCTACGAATTTTAAGCACTTCTACGGACTTACGGATCGATGCATCGATGCATTCCCTACAGATTTTCTATGGATTATCGAAAAAAATAACGGGATTCTGCGGATTAACGAAAATTCTATCTGACGACAAAAAAAAAAAGTTTTCAAGTTTTATACAGCCAAAATCAGTACATTTTTTGATTTTCATCTAACCTACGGATTTGAGCGGTTTGCAATCTGGCAACGCTGTTCCTGATGCTTTCGATAGCATCATTAGAGTTTGAGTTTAACGAAATAGAATCGTTCTACAAAGAAGGACAAAGTGCGAGTATGTAGATTCGCGATTTTAACATCCCTGATAATTTTTAATAGTTGTTCTAAAAATTTAGTAAGGAAATTTTATGTTTTTACTAGCTTTCATTATGTCAACGTTGTCCTATGGAAGTTAAATCTCGTTTCAAGTTTGTAAATATTTTAAGGTTTTATTACTATTCGGTTGTTTCGAATAGCCCTCATTTATTACTAAAGAAATTCACAGAATACATAACGACTATTTCCAATGTCAAATATAGCATATTTGACTATAGTTAAACAGAAAACTAATCTAGTTTCGTTGTTTTTTCAACTGCACTTAAGATTCATTTGAAAATATATTCAATCAAATGTAAGTTGACAAACCCTTCAACTCACTATAACTGGTTCAGAGATCGCATCAACCACTGCATGAAAAGTATTCCCAACATTAACAACAGTCTGACACCTTCCAAAGAAAAAAATCCCCAAAATCGTGTAACCGTTATACACAAACAATGCACTCGTAAACATAAAAAAAATCTTATCAGCATCATCCACAAACAAGCTCGTTTTGTCACGTTTTATCATAAAAATAACACTTCTTTCTTGCACCGAATGGCTGGTTGCCTTAAGCATAACGCCAAATGGATCATGTTTTGTTACTGAGAATATGCTTCATCCCCGCTTCACGTTTCCTCGTTGATTTAACTAGCAGAAGATTCGGCTACTTGGATTGTTTTTTTTTCTTCCTTGAACACCCAATCAAGAGGAGGTACGTTTATTGGGGTGAATTGTGAGGTTGATGGAAATCGTTTTTTTTTTATATGCTCTTCTCTTCAATGTATCGAAAAATATGTTCGATCTCGTTTATCGGGTGTGTAATTTGCGAGAACATATTGTACGGATTTCGAATCCCCCGCCCCAAGTTCTTCAAACAGGGGCGGTTGTTTTACGGTGAGCGTTCGGAATTGAGAAAAGAGGAAGAAGGAGGCATAACATTTATTGGCAACGCTTTGCCGTTAATTTTACTCGCGTGGTAAGCGACTCGTGATCTTTACACCTAATTAAGCCGCGGAACTGTGAGCTTAGCGGGGACAATATCAACGTTGCTTCTCGTTAGTGGAAGATACACTACGTCGGATACACTTGATTTTTTTTTTAGATTTGTTTAGGTTTTAAACCTTTATTTCTTCCTAAAAGTCGTGACTTCATTGAAGTCTGAAGCTAGAAAATTGGAATCTTGACGTGAAAGTGTTTATCAGAAGATATGTTATTGTCGATGTTCCCTAGGGCAACTACATGGGACCACTAACAATTTCGTACTACGTTTGCAACAAACGTTAATAGTTCTGTGATCGAAACAATCGTACATAATCAGAGAACCATACAAGCTTGGAAATTTGTCAGAAGATCACGTTATATGAAATAATGTCGAAGACATTCAAGTTTAACAGTGTTAAACCCATCGGCTTATTTTTTCCATACACTTTGCCATTATAAAAAAAACGATGATTATTAACACAAACTGATCGAACAAGTTCAGCAGAAATCAGCTGCGAATGAATTGCATAAATATTTCTTCAAGTACACAATAAGTGTTGATTTGTGCTCGAGTGCTCGGAGCCTTATTGAGAAAAGCAAAACGAACAGCATCCGCGGTCAGAATCCATTAGCGCGAGCCGGCAGAATGTGTGAATTATGAAACTTTCATAAACAACTTGTTTGTTGAGCAGGTCGCTTTCAGATCGATTGTTGTCCCGGTGAATGTTGATTGTCAGCTGTAGATAAACACTAAAATCTCTAAAGATTATTGAATAAATTTCCTAGAAATTTATTTTTAATCCTTTTTCTCTGATTTTGAATGCCAATTTAAATGAAATGTCAAAAATTATTTTACTTGTTTTTTTCCGTTGACCCAACTTTAAAACCAAAATAAAAAGAGGAAGTGATCCAACTTACACTGCCTACAGTTCAAATTTTCTAACAGATGACACCCAAATGTTAACACTTGTAGATTCTACACTTAAAGGAAACTATCGACGGCATCTAGTTCTCCTTGAACTTATGTCATCCGCCCGCGTGCGGAACAAACCACGTGTGTTGTGCTCTGATCATAAACACAAACACGCATCAACAAGCTTCCAAATGGTTGTTGCTCACACAGCCTACTAAATCGGATTTACGGATTCGTTCGCAACAACCACTGTCACATTAGATGATGGTGGTTGGTAATTCGAGACGCAATTTGCAATTAATCTGCGGCGCTGCGAATGACGCCGGGACTTCATTTAGGGTGCAATGTAAGTCGTCAGCAACGAGATGTGGCAAATATAGAACCAGACTTAGTGGCAGAGGTGCAAATGAACGTTCAGCGCAAACGTCGTCGAGAAAAAGTCGCAAGCTGATTATTTCTTGAAAAGGTTAAGATCAGCTACGACGCCTAACTTGTGGTTGAAAAAAATGAACGCATCGCAACGACGCTGTGGCACGATTGGTTCAAATGACTGCATCTCTTAAGTTCATTCCGATGCTTTGCGAACAGTTCGCCTACTAATTTTAAGGCGACGTCAACCGAACGATCCGTTCGTTTGAATTTATCGGGGATAAGTTCAAAGAGCCTTATCGAGATAGGGTCGTTTGAACATTCAATTGAATGTTCACTTTTGAACGTTCAATTGAATGTTCATCTGATGCGTTCGGCAGCCTAAGGCAAGACGCCGAGCCGTGTTAGGATGGGATGGATTATCGATATGGTGCATTGCTTGCGTGTGGTGTTCGGACGTCGCTCGACGATTGAGGTTGTCGGGTGTCTTGTAGCGCGCGGATGACTAGGTAAAGAGAATGAGGCGCAGTTACAGTTTAATTTAAAAGTCCAATTTTACTGAATAAAATGCAAACCGCCCAACTACGGTTGGGCTTGTAAGAGATTGTTTATTCTTTTTCAATCCAATTTGCGGATATTGGCTGTTTGCTTTAGTTCTGAACCTAAAACTAAAGCAAACCATCAATATCCGCGAAATTTAATTTCAGGTTCAGTATGTATGATAATCTGTTTTCAGATTTCAGATTCCCATTTCAGATTCAGATTTCAGATTCAGATTTCAGATTCAGATTTCAGATTCAAATTTCAGATTCAGATTTCAGATTCAAATTTCAGATTCAGATTTCAGATTCAAATTTCAGATTCAGATTTCAGATTCAAATTTCAGATTCAGATTTCAGATTCAGATTCAGATTTCAGAATCAGATTTCAGATTCAGATTTCAGATTCAGATTTCGGATTCAGATTTCAGTTTTTTTTTTTTTTTTTTAAATTTATTTATTTATTTATACTAAAACTAAATATATACAGTATTGTTCCGATTTTGTCAGCCCCATCTTGAATTTAGGGCTGACAAAACAGGGTACCTGACAAAATCGGGAAAAAAATTTTTCTTGAAAATAATTTCAATTTTGATTTGATAATTGCCCGTTTACTTGTTATTTCAATATTTTATGTCAATACCGTGATAAGGGGTGACATTGACCCCTTTTCTTTATTTTATACCCTTCTTACAAAGAAAGGTTAACATGTCGCTTGATAAACCAACTTACGATTCGAAGCCCGGAGGGCCAAGTGTCATATACTATTCGACTCAGTTCGTCGAGATCGGAAAATGTCTGTATGTGTGTATGTATGTGTGTATGTATGTTTGTATGTGTGTGTATGTAACAAAATCATGTCACACACGTTTCTCGATGACCGCTTGACCGATTTGAGTTCTTGAGGCGTCAAATGAAAGGTCTTGCAAATAGCAAAATGGAGGACCTGTTCAAGAACTCAACCCTAAGTGATTGTTTACAAACACCCTTCATACAATGGATTGTGTACATTCCATTTGAAAAACCGTTGGTGCGTAGCTGCAGGATTGATATGCAATTGCAAAACAGCTGAATTTGTTGATCACATAAGTTAGATCACTTTCAACTCAATACATCTTGAACCTATCAGCACGTGTTGACAGCTCACTGCTGCCAACATTGCAGAAATGCTTCATGATTAGGTGTCAATATTCAACAACCTCTTTCTGCTTCCAACCGCCGGTGAGGTAAGTTCTAAACGCCAAATAAAATCTTAAAATACTGTTTCCTAATACATACGTTAACCAATTTTTCCTCAGTAACTAATATCGGAAACACCATCAAGAAACTTCGTTATAACTAACTTTAAAAAGCGTCACCATTAGCACATGCTAAGCACTGTGTAGGTAGAGCAAGGTTTGTACTATCCTAAGTGCTTCAAATTGTATGGTTTTCAAAACAGATGGCTTTTTTTTTTTTTTAAATTTATAGATGTTTCCAAAAATAGTGGCTATTGAGAAATAAAACGAAACTCGCTCAGCCTAAAGTAAAAAGTCAAAATCCTTCGGAATCTTGAGGACAAGGCTGCGAAGAAAGCAGACATTGCGAAGAAGTACAACATCTATCCAACAACCGTCAGAAAAATTCAAAAGAATGCTGACTCCATACTTTGTGCGGCATCCAACACCTCATGTCGTCTTGGTAAGACTTTCAAATACGTTTCCACAGGTGCGTAAAAAAATTTGGAGGATGTTTTGTTTCTTTGGTTTCATAACCAACGACGCCTGAACAAAACAGTTTCTTCGACTATGCTCATAGTCGAAGCTCAAACATTTGCTGAAAGTTGCAATGCCCCAGATTCATTTAAATTTTCACTGCTCTGGATACATAACTTCAAAAAGCGCTATAGTATCCGCAACCTTAAGATATGTGGCGAAGCGTTGTCGAGCGATATAGGAAGTATTGAGGGTTTTTTGGAGAAATTTCACGAGGAAATTCTTCATCGAGAGCTTACTGCTCAGATGGTATATAATGCGGACGGATCGGGATTGTTTTTTTTAAATGTTTCCAACAGAATCACCATGCAGAAGCGGTGGGAAAGTTCGATAAAATCATCGATTGGGCAGAAGATTCATCCCTTTCGATTGATGACATCATGTGCCTGCGTCGTATTCGTCAGGTAGCTATGGTAAAATCTCTGGGAAAAAGATGTTAATCCACAAGCAATGGAGCGTTTAAATTTGAAGTATGTAATGGTACTTTTTTATGAATTTACAAAAATAAATGTTTTATTTTGAACCGTCCTTTATTTTTCTGAATTAAAAAAAAAATGTTTCATGAAAAACGACAAATCCACGTGGTTTGTGGATAGTTCCTTAAGGGACTATCCATAAACCACGTAGACTCATTTTTGGTCATTTCAGACTCCCCTCCCTTTCTTCCCCCCTCGTATACTTTTGTCCATATGAAATTTCGAAAATTTGTATGGAGTGTAGACTTTGGCAAACCCCCCCCCCCCCCCTTCTCCACCCTGAAGTCTACGTGGTTTATGGATGATCCCCAAGGGCTATCCATAAACTATGTGATCAAAATGTGGTCAAGTTTCAACCCCATTCCATTCGTCAGCTATGAAATCTCTTATGAACCTTCAATCACCCCAACCCTTAAAATACCAACCCTTAAAATACCAAGTGGTTAATGGGTGGTCCTCTACGTGGGTCAGGACAACCCCCAAAAAAACATACTATGTTAAATGACTGGGAATTTCAGTTCAAAAGCAGAAAATTTCAACTAAATTTAAAGGCTGACAAAATCGGGATAAAATGCTGACAAAATCGGGGATAGACAAAATCGGAGGTAGACAAAATCGGGAGCTGACAAAATCGGAACACTACTGTATATATATTATAACAATTATAACAATTCATCAATTCAATCACATTGATACTGCTTGAATTAGCTCCGGATCATTTAGCTTTGGCTGTTATGCTATTACTCAAAGTTTTTTATAATCTATAACAAACTCGAATGTTTGTTCTGATTAAATCACATTGCGACAAATAATTTCACTTTCTACTAAATATTTTTACTTTTTCTGATTACTTGAGTTCCACGAACTGATCTTCATTGGACGTGAACTCCATGGTTTTCGAAACTTTTCCGGTTTAAGTTGGTCATCCTCTGCTGGAACCGTCACTTTTTCCACTTCTCTCACCTCAATTTCCGAAGAGTCTCCTCCGCTGTTGGTCATTTTCATTTGCTTTGCCTTCAATTTGCTTCGAGTTACTCTGTCAATCGAGACACTCAACTGAGAGCTTTATAATTCAACGACTCCATCATTTGGGTCCGAATCCGTTGTAGATATTTCGGAATCTGCCTGGACATACGTTTGAACACTATCACCCTTTCTACCTTGTTTCCGCTCACGTTTACTTTTTACCACGATGAGTTCTTCCTGGTTAGGATCGACACTCATCTCGGTATCCGATTCCTCCTCACATTCCTCGATGGCTACACACTTAGAAAAATCCATGTATTTTTACATGCAAGAGCATGGGTAGAAGGGAATCGGGTATTTACATGTATTGATACAGCATATTATATGCAATGAAGCATCTTATCGCATGTAATACTACTAGATACAAAGTTAAAAAACATCCGCGTGACTTTACATACCAAAGCATGGGTAGAAAAGAATCGCGTATTTATTTGTAATGACACTGGACAAAACATGTAATTACACTTGAAATGTATGAACACACATTTAGAAAAACCCACGTACATTTACATGAAATAGCATGGGTAGAAGTGAATCTGGCATTTACGTGTGATAAAACCGTTGATTTTCACGTAAAATTCCATTGAATTAGCAGTATTCTCACATTTTAAACCCCACTTCTTACTACTCATGATATAACATGTAAATTTTGGTTAGGGCCTAAAGTTGTTGTTTACAGTAGATTTACATGTTCTTATCCATTTGATTAATGTTTGTTTACATTATAACTTTCAATTCATTAAACGAAAGCAATGATATTTGTTGATTCAAACACTTTTATTAACCATAAAATGTACACACACATAAGCAAAATTGATGCTAAATTGAATGCAATTGCGCTAACAGTATTCATCAAGTTCATAAACTTCGAAACAGGAACACAAGCAAGCCCCAGGCTTATTACTACAACCCTACGCAACCAGCAGCAAACTAGGCATAACGTAGCCTAAAATAACCTTCGTCTCGTAGAAATTCGGAAAATCCACAACACCAAATTTCATTCAAGGATGGCTTCGCGGTTATTCCGTGATCGTCGATGTGGTACCTTCTCTGAGCACGATCGGCTAGATGTGAAAACAAACAGTAGGGTGTTCGCCACATTATCGGAACCTTTTAGAAAACCGTCTTGCGATGCCAGGTTGTCTGATGTGATTTCCTTTTGAAATAGAGCCTTAACACTAAACGTACCGGAGGCGGTCAAATGACGGTTTTTGAACTTTAAACGATGATTACGCCTTATATAATTGATTTTTCGCAAATTTAACGACAGGACTATTTTTGTTTTCAAAAAGCAAGTATTTTTGCGTTTTTAAATTTTTTTTAAGTGTTACGGTTTTCGAATAACGCATGTGGTATACCTATTCATACCGCGAGCGGTCAAATGACGGCAAACACCGTTTTCGCTAAAACTCTCTTGTTTCTCAGCCGATTTCTATCAAATTTATAGTTTTGAAAAGCTTATAATTCGACTCAAATATGTTTCTCAAACAATTTTCAGCTACAATCAATAACTTTAAAGTTATTTACAGTACAAGAAAAATTTTATGAAAAAACATGCTTCAGGAAAAAGGTTGTAAATCAGTTATTAAGTGCTCGAAAAAAATTTCACTTAGTGCCTGAGAAAGCTGAAGTTAGAAGCTATATGTTGCACATATGGAACATTTTTTCAAAAATTTTCTAAGATCATGGCCACAAAAAATGTAAAAAAGTTGTGTAAAACCCGTACTTTTCAATCAATCAACCCCCAAAGCTGTTCCTGTTTCATTAGAAAATTTTGAAAAAGTGAATTGAAAAGTAGACGTAATTTGTCACATTTTGGCATCTTTAGATTTTTGAAATACGAAATACTTAATTTATGACGACTTTTTAAAGGTAGCTGTTTTTCGAACTTTTTATCAATTTGGATTTTCTAAGGCAATTCCTACACCTAAGCTCAGCTTTGCACTGGATTTTGAGTACGTTAACGTAAGATTTAGGCAATAAAACTATATGCAAAAGAAAGCTTATTTCATACCGGCTCTAGTGGTGTAACTACATTGGCGGTGCAATGCTTGGCAAAAATATGATAAATAAAACAGTGAACCAGTTTCTGAATTTTGAGAAGTCAGCACAAATTCTTGCTTGGCAGACGGGCGCAGTGGGTGGTAATATCTCAAAGCTATTTTGCACACGAATACGGGTGAAAGGAAACGAAAAAACAAACGTGCAAACGCTCAAATTTTCTGGTTTTACTTTCAGAAATATATTTATTATATTTTTGTCAAGCATCGCACCGCCAATGCAGTTACATCACTAGAACCGGTATGAAATTTGCTTTCTTTTGCATATAGTTTTATTGCCTAAACTATACGTTAACGTACTCAAAATCCAGTGCAAAGCTGAATTTGGGTGAAGGGATTGTCTCAGAAAATCCAGATTCATAAAAAGTTCGCAAAACAACTACCTTTGAAAAGCCGTCAAAAATTATGTATTTAGTATTTTAAAAATCTAAAGATGCCAAAATGTGACAAATTACGTCTACTTTTCAATTCACTTTTTCAAAATTTTCTACTGTAACAGGAACAGCTTTGGCGGTTGATTGATTTAAAAGTACGGGTTTTACACAACTTTTTTACATTTTTTGTGGCCTTGATCTTAGAAAATTTTTGAAAAAATGTTCCATATGTGCAACATATAGCTTCTAACTTCAGCTTTCTCAGGCACTAAGTGAAATTTTTTTCGAGCACTTAATAACTGATTTACAACCTTTTTCCTGAAGCATGTTTTTTCATAAAATTTTTCTTGTACTGTAAATAACTTTAAAGTTATTGATTTTAGCTGAAAATTGTCCGAGAAACATATTTGAGTCGAATTATAAGCTTTTCAAAACTATAAATTTGATAGAAATCGGCTGAGAAACAAGAGAGTTTTAGCGAAAACGGTGTTTGCCGTCATTTGACCGCTCGCGGTATGAATAGGTATATACAAAGTGTCGGTATGTTTAGTGTTAATTATGTTAGATTCCGAATGCGGTCTGCAAGTGGGAAAAAAGATTTTTTTAACACGAGCGCCTTGATGACCAAATTATAATCTTACCAGAATTTAAATATCGGCACTAGAATGTTGAATCGGCGGTAAGTTCGATAGCCAGAAAGTTCTCCACAAGATGCTGCCTCATTAAATTTAAGTCAATTGGCTTCATCCTTCAAGGAACATCGTTAAACTAGGGTACTATATCGTCGTTGTTCCAATGGTGAATCGTGTTTGCTTAGAAAACACAAAATATTACGCGGCTCTTGCCTGGATCTGAAATATTTTGGGAAAAAACAAGAAGATTACAAAGTGTCTTAGAAGAAAAATTTCGGACAAAGTTTAGCCATACTATTTAGCCGATTTTTATAATCAGAAATTATTTAAGGGTGCACATCAATCAATCAGTCAGAAATAAATTGATTGCGTGGTTCTTGAATGTAAAATGAGGAATATCTTTGAACTAACTTCTAAGCTTAGTGCTCTCTTTTTAAACAATTTCTCTGTTACCAATAATAGGAGGGCTATTTTAAATCTCTATCGTAGTGCTCTTACCTGTATTTAGATTACCAGAATTCGCTTTATAGTAACGCAGATAACAACTCTCAAATTCCCACAGATTTCATCATATTTTTAAGGAAAATAAAACATTTAAATAGACTAATCTGAATGATAATAATTTTAAGAAAATGTCGCCAGAATACATCACTTTAAATTAACGATATTCAAAGATGAGAAGCTTAACTCCCTGAAATCATGTTTAATGAAAGCATAGCTAATTTTGAGGAGCCTTCATGATTAGTTTGAACAGGGTTTCTGCAGGAAACAGGAAAGTATTTGTGTAAATAAAATGTAAAAATATTTAATTAGTTCTTTTATAAACTTTTTAAACTTTTACGCTAATAACGAGACTAAAAACAATTTGCTAAAAAGATTTTATAAACCTTAAATTGGATTAGGCTTAATTAAAACTGAGTTTGAAAACTCTAACTTCAGAGCGACGATTTTATCGTGTGAATAATTGACATAACGCAAATAATTCAAAGGTGGTGTCATTTTACTTCTTTTGTGTGTGTGGTGAGAGGCTTTTTAGTTCTGAAGAAACATTGCAAAAGGTCACATCGTCAAAATCATTATTTCACAAAAATTCACATTGAAGATTCAGAATATTAAATGATGTTCAGGAATAAAATCAGTTTTTATGCTTAATGATATAGTTTTGTCAGTTCTTCTTATTAATGTTAATAATTTTAGAGACATGATATAATGCAGAAAATATAACTGAGGAGTTCAGAGTTCAAAGCGGTATAAGTGCAAAAATTGTTAGTTTTTAGTTAATGATGCCAAACGATTTTTCATATTTCAAATAACAACAAATAGATGTTGGTCATACATTTTATAAAGGAATCCTGTAACGTTGCATGCTCGTGATTTTAAAAGTTGGAACAAAAACTTCAAAAATTACATTAAAAATAGCGCATCGTGATAACTTAAAAGCGTATTTTCTCGAAAGAAGCTTTTATGAACTTATACATCTTTGGCTTCAATAATGTGTTCTCTACAATTTTCATTTCAGGGTTTTTCAAACTTATTTACAAAACCACGAACATTCAAATTCAAACACCTTACTAATTATCCACTTATCTTTAGTTATTACTACCATGCCTACCATGCCTACCATGCTTGGGTAACTTCGGCATTACCTATTTAATACACTTCATTGATGCCATTCAGATTTACAAAAGGCCTTTTCGAAGGTTTTGTGTTTGTATTGAGAAATCAATATTTCCCACGTGAGCTTTCATTACGAAGTTAAGCGTGTAAACGGAACGGAAGTAATTTTGGATGCGTTTTAAAAATTTGAATTTTCAAATCGAAATCGACCGGGAAAAGGTGTTTTTTCGAATAGCTGAAGGAGTTTACTGTTCTACGGAAAATTTTTTAAGTGAATTCAGAACAGATAGTGTGTTTTAAGTGGATCACGCCAATTTACGGCGAAAAAGACGCCAGTGAAAACTTAAAAAGAAAGTGAGGTTATAACAGGAAATGAAAGTGTACCAGCTTAAAAATGGCTAGCAGTAAGGAAGACGACCAGGATAT
>NW_026598118.1:0-54623 GCF_029784155.1 Uranotaenia lowii
CAACAACCAGACACTTTAAGTACACCGCCATCATAAATTAAAAAACAACATAGAATAAAACACACAGTGCAAGTATTTTGTTCATAAAAAGTGCTACAAAAACCTACAAAAAATCAGCAATAGCCCTGGAAAAGAATTTTTAATCGTAAGTCACACATAAAATTATAACATACACAAAAAATCCAACATATTTTACAATAGTTTGAAACAGAAACAGACAGCAGTAAACGATACGCCGTATCAAACCGGACAAAAAAACGACAACTTTTTCGGTAAGAATCACTTAGATTCTGTAGACGTAAGCTTAATTTTGTAATAAATTTTAGTCCCTGATGAAGATCCTATAAGGATCGAAACGTTGGATATGTAAAAATAAAGTCGTTTTTACTAAAAAACTTGAGACTGAAAGCCGAGAATCAACCCATTAAAAGTAAACTAAACAGTCGCCCCAAAAAGAGAATTCAGATTCAGAATTCAGATTCAGAATTCAGATTCAGAATTCAGATTCAGAATTCAGATTCAGAATTCAGATTCAGAATTAAGATTCAGAATTCAGATTCAGAATTCAGATTCAGAATTCAGATTCAGAATTCAGATTCAGAATTCAGATTCAGAATTCAGATTCAGAATTCAGATTCAGAATTCAGATTCAGAATTCAGATTCAGAATTCAGATTCAGAATTCAGATTCAGAATTCAGATTCAGAATTCAGATTCAGAATTCAGATTCAGAATTCAGATTCAGAATTCAGATTCAGAATTCAGATTCAGAATTCAGATTCAGAATTCAGATTCAGAATTCAGATTCAGAATTCAGATTCAGAATTCAGATTCAGAATTCAGATTCAGAATTCAGATTCAGAATTCAGAATCAGAATTCAGATTCAGAATTCAGATTCAGAATTCAGATTCAGAATTCAGATTCAGAATTCAGATTCAGAATTCAGATTCAGAATTCAGATTCAGAATTCAGATTCAGAATTCAGATTCAGAATTCAGATTCAGAATTCAGATTCAGAATTCAGATTCAGAATTCAGATTCAGAATTCAGATTCAGAATTCAGATTCAGAATTCAGATTCAGAATTCTGATTCAGAATTCTGATTCAGAATTCAGATTCAGAATTCAGATTCAGAATTCAGATTCAGAATTCAGATTCAGAATTCAGATTCAGAATTCAGATTCAGAATTCAGATTCAGAATTCAGATTCAGAATTCAGATTCAGAATTCAGATTCAGAATTCAGATTCAGAATTCAGATTCAGAATTCAGATTCAGAATTCAGATTCAGAATTCAGATTCAGAATTCAGATTCAGAATTCAGATCCAGAATTCAGATTCAGAATTCAGATTCAGAATTCAGATTCAGAATTCAGATTCAGAATTCAGATTCAGAATTCAGATTCAGAATTCAGATTCAGAATTCAGATTCAGAATTCAGATTCAGAATTCAGATTCAGAATTCAGATTTAGAATTCAGATTTAGAATTCAGATTCAGAATTCAATACAGTGGGAGAATATAGCGAGCGGCGAAGAGAGCGAGTGCGACAGTGGTAGTGGTTTAGCTCGAATTTTTTAATCGA
The DNA here is from genome assembly GCF_029784155.1 of Uranotaenia lowii. Classification (NCBI taxonomy): domain Eukaryota; kingdom Metazoa; phylum Arthropoda; class Insecta; order Diptera; family Culicidae; genus Uranotaenia; species Uranotaenia lowii. The sequence continues at coordinate 1,584 of NW_026598118.1, forward strand.
GCTCTGGTTTGGGTCTTGGCTACTCGAAAGCATACTGCTTGAAGTCAGTAATGCTCTTACAGTTTTGTGCAAAATAATAGCAACGCCCATAAAGTCGTTATATCCGGAATCTTTTTAAAAGAAGAAAAAAGTAGTGATCACTGGGAAGGGACCTTATAGTGGTATCTGAGGAAGAAAATTTGCCTAAATCAAGCCCCCCCCCCCTCTTTTCGGCTGATTTTTTTGGCATTGGTAATCAGAAAATAGAAATAGTGAGAAAGGCGAAATAAAACTTCGCGCCATGAATGGCGCGCCCCCTGAGGATGGGGGGTCCACGGAGTATGTGGATTCATCCCCCATCCCCCCCTATATGCGTTCGTCAACATTTGACGGTCGCAAAATATACCTGAAGGTACAGAGACCAGGAGAAAACTCCACACCACTTCCGAAAAACCCCTTCTGGTTCGCGTCAGCAATGGAAGCTAAAATTGGAAAACCACTAAGGAAAGAAGTCGCAATGGCGATCGACAGTAAGGGACTTAGCTATACGCTAAGCACCTACAACATTCAGCTTGCAGAAGCTCTAAAAAAAATAAAGGAACTGGACACCAACACGGCGATAGAAATCATCGACCACCCCGGACTGAACAAAACACTTGGAATGGTATATCTTCAAGAAACTACTGATGTAGCAGAAGATGAAATTCTGAAACAATTGCAAAATCAAGGTGTAATAGCGGTGAGGAAAATTACCAAATTTGTCGACAAAAAGAAAATCAATACCCCGATGATGGTTTTGACTTTTGGCAGCACAAGATTGCCAAAAGAAATCTATTTTGGATGGATGAAAGTTTCCATTCGAACATATTACGAGAGCCCTATGTTCTGCAAAAACTGTTTGGATTATCGTCATACAAAAAAACGATGTGAACAGTCCACACGGTGTACACGTTGTTCAGGAAACCACTCGAACACCGACAACAATTGTCAGGAAACTTTTCGTTGTCCACATTGCCCTGAAGGTAATAACGAGCACTCCGCGGCGGGACGTAAATGTCCGTTATATCGCCACGAGGAAGCGGTCATTCGTTGCAAAACGGATGAGTCTATTTCCTGGACAGAAGCTCGGAAAAGGGTTGGCCCGCTTAATGCCAAACCCACCTATGCATCGGTCACCGATGACGACAGTGCCAAAAAAGACAAGATAATTGAAAACTTAATGGAAAATGTACAAAAACTAACTTCAACAATCGAACAACTAACCAGAGAAAACCGAAAAATGGCTTTAGAACACAAAATTTTCAAAGAAAAGGTGCAAACCTATTTCCGCGACAATAATTTGGCTCCAACTCTCACTACCCCTGCAAAAGACCGCAGTCGATCAGTAACTCCTTTGAGCAGATCACAGAACGCAACACCTACAACAAACCAGCAGCAAACAGAACAACAAGAAAGTTCACAGGCGCAAAAACCCTTTACCAGGCAATCCAGGAAAATGCAAGCTAACCCCTCAACCGACAAAAAATGCACAGGAAAACGAGGACCACAATCTCCCCTGGCAGAAAAGACAACCTGTAAAACAATAAAACAAAGCCGAAACCAACAAGACGAAAGCATGGAAGAAGTCCAACTTTCGTCTGAAGAAGACGAAGAAACCACGAATCAAACGACCCCCACAACCAAAGGGAAGTTTTTTCGTAGCTAAAACCAACGAAACCAATTCTACTACAGCCACCACCAATCCCACGTCACCAAACATTTTGCTGAACCAACCTTCACCAACCACTAAACAACCTTCCAACTACAACATCAGCCAGGAGGAGATTCCACCCCACCTGAGGTTCGAGGGACTTGAGCATCAGTCCCTTGGTAATACGTGGCAGCGATCGGTAACCATCCAGGACGCTATCCTCATACCTGTTGAAGGTGATCCGACCTCCACTTCCTCGGTGGGGGCAACGTTGTCCCAAAGCCTTCGCCCCCCGTCGGCTGCCCAACATGATCCTGGGACGCCAGATGTGCGTTGGAAGCATGTCGTACGGGGGCACCCGGGACACTTGCGGGTAAGTTCCTCAAACTCAACTTTCCGAACAGTTTCAAATGCGAATCAATTCCCCAGGTCATTCCCCACTCTGCTACGTCCACTGAACATTAACCAACCGACAGTACGACACATCCACACGACACCTAGATGGGATCCCGGCGAAGGTACGAGCAGAGGACCCGTTACCAGAAACCCACCAGCCACGCAAGTATCACGATCACGACCCGTTCGTTCCCGGGGACAGTTTCTTGTCCTCCAATGGAATGTTCGTGGTTTCTGGTGTAACGAGGCGGAACTAACACGGATGATCTGGGGTAAGTTGCCTATTTGTTTGATGCTACAGGAGACCATGACCGATTCTTACAACGCGCTGTTAACCAAGAACTACAACATCTACTCCTCGAAGTTCTATCCGGGAAGTAGAAAAGGTCCAGCTGTTATGGGTATTTTGAAAGAGGCTCCACACGATTTGATCGACATCGAAACACAAATCCCAGCGGTCGCAGTCAGACTACTTTCCCCAGTGAAAGTAACTCTGATCTGTATTTACAACCATTTCAAGTCAGGCTATTACAACACAGCGGACAGGGCGTTGAGAGATCTGATGTCTAACCTCTCCCCCCCATACCTTGTTGGAGGAGATTTCAATAGCAGACATTTCACTTGGGACAATTTCACCAACAACATGGGTGAAACTGTTGCCAAGTGGGCAGCTGACTTTGAAATGGCACCGCTAAATGACGGTTCTAAAACGAGATTCAGTCCCCATCAGAATAAACAGGACACCTCAATTGATGTCTCTTTTGCTTCAACCAACATCATAGGCAGGTTCAAATGGTCCACCGGTTCGGATCCCAGCAACAGTGATCACGTTCCTATCAAAATTGAGCTTGATAGTGCTTGCCCTTCTGTTCCTGTAGTAAAAAAGTGGAAACTCAAAGAAGCCGATTGGGAAAAATATTACCGAGAAATAAGTGACGAACTTCTTTCCATTCCACATCCGAATGTGAACAACATTACATCAGCCATAGCCCAAACTGCTAAACGCTCCATTCCACGTACGACTGGGAAAACTGCACCAAAGTTTGCCTCATGGTGGACCGAGGAAATCGGCGCTCTCATCGAAAAACGGAAGAAAAAGTGGAAAATTTTACGAAGAACGAATAAATCAGCTAGTGAATGGGAAGAAGTAAACGATGATTTTCGCAAAGCCAGAGCCGAAGCAAGAACAGCAGTTGAGAAGGGAAAGAAGCAATCTTGGAATGATTTCTGCAGTTCATTCAATCCTTGTACTTCGGTTTCCGAAATGTGGCAAAGATTCAGTAAAATTACCGGAAGAAAAGCGAACCGAACAAGGAGGATGTCGATCGAAGGAAAGTTTACCGATGACCCACAAAAAATAGCGAATCACCTTGCAGACACATTCGAAAAAAGTTTCAACTTAAGCGAATACCCTGATACGTTAGCAGGATATTCACCCTCGCCTTCAATTCCAGAGAACCTTGATATGGATGTAGATTTCTCAGGAATAGAACTGACCATAGCACTCAGCAAATGCTCCGGTAAATCAACGGGTTTAGACGAAATCACGTACAGCATGGTTAAAAATATGCCCCCAGAAGCAAAAAAAGTCATCCTGGAAACATTTAACAGCCTTTGGCAACGAGGTGAATATCCATTGGAATGGAGAAAAAGTATTATCGTTCCAATACCGAAACCAGGAGAAACTGGCTGTTTCCGACCAATTGCTTTAACATCCTGCCTAGCAAAAATTTACGAACGAATAGTGAACCGAAGACTGCAACATTTTTTGGAAAAAAACAACATAATACATCCAAACCAACATGCATTTCGAAGTGGCAGAGGTACTACCAGTCACCTTAGCCAACTCAAAGACGTACTTACCGAACATCGACATGCTAAATTACATTCCGAATTAGTCTCGCTGGATCTTTCAAAAGCTTTTGATCGGACATGGAGACCCGGTATCCTGAAAGCGCTTAAAAAAGTTCAAGTAGGGAACCGGATATACCAAGTAGTCAGAAATTTTCTTAGAGACAGAACATTTTGCGTATCAGTTGGTGGTGCTTTTTCTACAGATCGGCCCCAAGAAACCGGAGTCCCGCAAGGATCAGTGCTATCTCCAACACTCTTTATTTTGGTAATGAATGATGTGTTTCAATTCATTCCAAGAAATGTATCGGTTCTAATCTATGCAGACGACATCCTGTTGGTTTGTGGCAGCAAATTTGTGGCAATCTGTCGAAAAAGACTACAAGTAGGAATAAACCGCATCCTATCGTGGGCTGAGAAAAATGGGTTTGTCATTAACGCCAAAAAGAGCACCTTATTGCACACTTGCCAAGGCACAAAAGGTAGGCATCGTTTTGGAAAATTGAAGAAGTTGTCAGCTGATGGATTGGAGATAGCGCAAACAAAGACAACAAAAATTTTGGGAGTACACATGAATCAAAAAGGAAACGCTAATCACCATATGAAAATGCTCATAAAAGAATGCAATGCACGAATCCGTTTCCTAAAAATTATTACTGGCTTAGGGAGCAGGAAAACCTTGCTGAAAATTGGGTTTTCAACAGTAATGTCAAAGCTGTTCTACGGGTGGGAAATATTTGAACCTGTCGATATCATGAGCTTGAAAACAACTTATAACAATATGCTAAGAACGGTGTCTGGCGCATTCTGCTCAACACCCGTAGAAGCTCTTTATGCAGAGAATGGCGTTGCTCCTTTCGAATTTCTGGTAGCTGAAAACTGGGCGAGAAAGGCAATTTGGATTGCAGAAAGACCAAACAATACTGAAAATTTCTTACTAAACCGAGCTAATCAAGTACTTACAGCAATAATTAACCAACGTATACCACCGATACATCGCCTCACTTCTGAAATAAACAAGTACTGGAACGAAAATCCACCAAAAATCGATTGGACAATTAAACAACATTTCAAAACAGGTGGCAATAAAAGATCTGCAGTTGCTATGTTTGCCAATCTGAAAACCACAAAATACCAATTCAGAAGAGAAGTTTACACCGACGGTTCACTGGCAAGAGGAAAAGTAGGTTTTGGTATTTACAACCCAACGGAAGAAAGCGTGTTCAAAAACCTACCAGAAAAAATTTCTATCTTTTCGGCGGAAGCTGAAGCTATTAACATAGCAATCGAACAAGCTAATTCACCCACGGTTATATATACGGATTCTGCAAGTGTGTTAACTGCCTTGGAATCTGGAACAAAACATCCGATCATCCAAAATATACTGCACAACAAAAATCTTCAGAACATCACAATGGTCTGGATTCCAAGTCACGTGGGTATTTCTGGTAATGAAGAAGCTGATCGACTTGCAAACCTAGGTAGAGATGGAGAAAGGCACACAACAAAAATTCCAAAAGCGGACGCGCTGAAATGGATAAAGACGAAACTGAAAATGCAACACGAACGCAACTGGCGTAACCAGCAGAATATTAAACTTAAAGAGGTAAAACTAACAACGGAGAAATGGAATGATGTGAAAAACAAGAGAGAGCAGAAGGTCCTTAACTGTTGAGGAACGGCCACACATGGATAACGCATAAACACCTGATAGAAGGAACTGAAACACCAGTATGTGAAACCTGTGGTACCGAGCTGACAGTGAAGCATATAATATTAGAATGCCGAAAATTCGACAGCCAGAGACGAGATCTACTGCCAGAAGGCAACCTTGCGGACAAACTGGAGAACGACCGAAAAAAGGAAAAACAAGTGATTCGCTTTTTAAAACAGTGTGATCTATTTAATGTAATTTAAATTACCACTTTTCTTGAGGGTGAAAACGATAGGTTAATCCCTCGTTAAATAAAGCGTACAAAAAAAAAAAAAAAAAAGAATTCAGATTCAGAATTCAGATTCAGAATTCAGATTCAGAATTCAGATTCAGAATTCAGATTCAGAATTCAGATTCAGAATTCAGATTCAGAATTCAGATTCAGAATTCAGATTCAGAATTCAGATTCAGAATTCAGATTCAGAATTCAGATTCAGAATTCAGATTCAGAATTCAGATTCAGAATTCAGATTCAGAATTCAGATTCAGAATTCAGATTCAGAATTCAGATTCAGAATTCAGATTCAGAATTCAGATTCAGAATTCAGATTCAGAATTCAGATTCAGAATTCAGATTCAGAATTCAGATTCAGAATTCAGATTCAGAATTCAGATTCAGAATTCAGATTCAGAATTCAGATTCAGAATTCAGATTCAGAATTCATATTCAGAATTCAGATTCAGAATTCAGATTCAGAATTCAGATTCAGAATTCAGATTCAGAATTCAGATTCAGAATTCAGATTCAGAATTCAGATTCAGAATTCAGATTCAGAATTCAGATTCAGAATTCAGATTCAGAATTCAGATTCAGAATTCAGATTCAGAATTCAGATTCAGAATTCAGATTCAGAATTCAGATTCAGAATTCAGATTAAGAATTCAGATTCAGAATTCAGATTCAGAATTCAGATTCAGAATTCAGAATTCAGATTCAGAATTCAGATTCAGAATTCAGATTCAGAATTCAGATTCAGAATTCAGATTCAGAATTCAGATTCAGAATTCAGATTCAGAATTCAGATTCAGAATTCAGATTCAGAATTTAGATTCAGAATTCAGATTCAGAATTCAGATTCAGAATTCAGATTCAGAATTCAGATTCAGAATTCAGATTCAGAATTCAGATTCAGAATTCAGATTCAGAATTCAGATTCAGAATTCAGATTCAGAATTCAGAGTCAGATTCAAAATTCAGATTCAGAATTCAGATTCAGAATTCAGATTCAGAATTCAGATTCAGAATTCAGATTCAGAATTCAGATTCAGAATTCAGATTCAGAATTCAGATTCAGAATTCAGATTCAGAATTCAGATTCAGAATTCAGATTCAGAATTCAGATTCAGAATTCAGATTCAGAATTCAGATTCAGAATTCAGATTCAGAATTCAGATTCAGAATTCAGATTCAGAATTCAGATTCAGAATTCAGATTCAGAATTCAGATTCAGAATTCAGATTCAGAATTCAGATTCAGAATTCAGATTCAGAATTCAGATTCAGAATTCAGATTCAGAATTCAGATTCAGAATTCAGATTCAGAATTCAGATTCAGAATTCAGATTCAGAATTCAGATTCAGAATTCAGATTCAGAATTCAGATTCAGAATTCAGATTCAGAATTCAGATTCAGAATTCAGATTCAGAATTCAGATTCAGAATTCAGATTCAGAATTCAGATTCAGAATTCAGATTCAGAATTCAGATTCAGAATTCAGATTCAGAATTCAGATTCAGAATTCAGATTCAGAATTCAGATTCAGAATTCAGATTCAGAATTCAGATTCAGAATTCAGATTCAGAATTCAGATTCAGAATTCAGATTCAGAATTCAGATTCAGAATTCAGATTCAGAATTCAGATTCAGAATTCAGATTCAGAATTCAGATTCAGAATTCAGATTCAGAATTCAGATTCAGAATTCAGATTCAGAATTCAGATTCAGAATTCAGATTCAGAATTCAGATTCAGAATTCAGATTCAGAATTCAGATTCAGAATTCAGATTCAGAATTCAGATTCAGAATTCAGATTCAGAATTCAGATTCAGAATTCAGATTCAGAATTCAGATTCAGAATTCAGATTCAGAATTCAGATTCAGAATTCAGATTCAGAATTCAGATTCAGAATTCAGATTCAGAATTCAGATTCAGAATTCAGATTCAGAATTCAGATTCAGAATTCAGATTCAGAATTCAGATTCAGAATTCAGATTCAGAATTCAGATTCAGAATTCAGATTCAGAATTCAGATTCAGAATTCAGATTCAGAATTCAGATTCAGAATTCAGATTCAGAATTCAGATTCAGAATTCAGATTCAGAATTCAGATTCAGAATTCAGATTCAGAATTCAGATTCAGAATTCAGATTCAGAATTCAGATTCAGAATTCAGATTCAGAATTCAGATTCAGAATTCAGATTCAGAATTCAGATTCAGAATTCAGATTCAGAATTCAGATTCAGAATTCAGATTCAGAATTCAGATTCAGAATTCAGATTCAGAATTCAGATTCAGAATTCAGATTCAGAATTCAGATTCAGAATTCAGATTCAGAATTCAGATTCAGAATTCAGATTCAGAATTCAGATTCAGAATTCAGATTCAGAATTCAGATTCAGAATTCAGATTCAGAATTCAGATTCAGAATTCAGATTCAGAATTCAGATTCAGAATTCAGATTCAGAATTCAGATTCAGAATTCAGATTCAGAATTCAGATTCAGAATTCAGATTCAGAATTCAGATTCAGAATTCAGATTCAGAATTCAGATTCAGAATTCAGATTCAGAATTCAGATTCAAAATTCAGATTCAGAATTCAGATTCAGAATTCAGATTCAGAATTCAGATTCAGAATTCAGATTCAGAATTCAGATTCAGAATTTAGATTCAGAATTCAGATTTAGAATTCAGATTCAGAATTCAGATTCAGAATTCTGAATTCTGAAACACGATTTTGTTTTGTGAAAACTTCTTTTCACAATTTTTCTGAAATTAAGGGTGCTGCATACTTTTAGGGGTAAAACCATACTACTAAAAGTTGTAAAATCCGAAATCATAAAAAAAAATTTTGGATGAAAGGAATTTTAATGTTGACAAACGCGTGATGCAAAACAATCATATTCCAGCAAATGAAAATGAGATTTACAAGATTAAGAATTCAGATTCAGAATTCAGATTCAGAATTTAGATTCAGATTCAGAATTCAGATTCAGAATTCAGATTCAGAATTCAGATTCAGAATTCAGATTCAGAATTCAGATTCAGAATTCAGATTCAGAATTCAGATTCAGAATTCAGATTCAGAATTCAGATTCAGAATTCAGATTCAGAATTCAGATTCAGAATTCAGATTCAGAATTCAGATTCAGAATTCAGATTCAGAATTCATATTCAGAATTCAGATTCAGAATTCAGATTCAGAATTCAGATTCAGAATTCAGATTCAGAATTCAGATTCAGAATTCAGATTCAGAATTCAGATTCAGAATTCAGATTCAGAATTCAGATTCAGAATTCAGATTCAGAATTCAGATTCAGAATTCAGATTCAGAATTCAGATTCAGAATTCAGATTCAGAATTCAGATTCAGAATTCAGATTCAGAATTCAGATTCAGAATTCAGATTCAGAATTCAGATTCAGAATTCAGATTCAGAATTCAGATTCAGAATTCAGATTCAGAATTCAGATTCAGAATTCAGATTCAGAATTCAGATTCAGAATTCAGATTCAGAATTCAGATTCAGAATTCAGATTCAGAATTCAGATTCAGAATTCAGATTCAGAATTCAGATTCAAAATTCAGATTCAGAATTCAGATTCAGAATTCAGATTCAGAATTCAGATTCAGAATTCAGATTCAGAATTCAGATTCAGAATTCAGATTCAGAATTAAGATTCAGAATTCAGATTCAGAATTCAGATTCAGAATTCAGATTCAGAATTCAGGATTCAGAATTCAGATTCAGAATTCAGATTCAGAATTCAGATTCAGAATTCAGATTCAGAATTCAGATTCAGAATTCAGATTCAGAATTCAGATTCAGAATTCAGATTCAGAATTCAGATTCAGAATTCAGATTCAGAATTCAGATTCAGAATTCAGATTCAGAATTCAGATTCAGAATTCAGATTCAGAATTCAGATTCAGAATTCAGATTCAGAATTCAGATTCAGAATTCAGATTCAGAATTCAGATTCAGAATTCAGATTCAGAATTCAGATTCAGAATTCAGATTCAGAATTCAGATTCAGAATTCAGATTCAGAATTCAGATTCAGAATTAAGATTCAGAATTCAGATTCAGAATTCAGATTCAGAATTCAGATTCAGAATTCAGATTCAGAATTCAGATTCAGAATTCAGATTCAGAATTCAGATTCAGAATTCAGATTCAGAATTCAGATTCAGAATTCAGATTCAGAATTCAGATTCAGAATTCAGATTCAGAATTCAGATTCAGAATTCAGATTCAGATTCAGAATTCAGATTCAGATTCAGAATTCAGATTTAGAATACAGAATTCAGATTCAGAATTCAGATTCAGAATTCAGATTCAGAATTCAGATTCAGAATTCAGATTCAGAATTCAGATTCAGAATTCAGAATTCAGAATTCAGATTCAGAATTCAGATTCAGAATTCAGATTCAGAATTCAGATTCAGAATTCAGATTCAGAATTCAGATTCAGAATTCAGATTCAGAATTCAGATTCAGAATTCAGATTCAGAATTCAGATTCAGAATTCAGATTCAGAATTCAGATTCAGAATTCAGATTCAGAATTCAGATTCAGAATTCAGATTCAGAATTCAGATTCAGAATTCAGATTCAGAATTCAGATTCAGAATTCAGATTCAGAATTCAGATTCAGAATTCAGATTCAGAATTCAGATTCAGAATTCAGATTCAGAATTCAGATTCAGAATTCAGATTCAGAATTCAGATTCAGAATTCAGATTCAGAATTCAGATTCAGAATTCAGATTCAGAATTCAGATTCAGAATTCAGATTCAGAATTCAGATTCAGAATTCAGATTCAGAATTCAGATTCAGAATTCAGATTCAGAATTCAGATTCAGAATTCAGATTCAGAATTCAGATTCAGAATTCAGATTCAGAATTCAGATTCAGAATTCAGATTCAGAATTCAGATTCAGAATTCAGATTCAGAATTCAGATTCAGAATTCAGATTCAGAATTCAGATTCAGAATTCAGATTCAGAATTCAGATTCAGAATTCAGATTCAGAATTCAGATTCAGAATTCAGATTCAGAATTCAGATTCAGAATTCAGATTCAGAATTCAGATTCAGAATTCAAAATTCAAATTCAGAATTCAGAATTCAGATTCAGAATTCAGATTCAGAATTCAGATTCAGAATTCAGATTCAGAATTCAGATTCAGAATTCAGATTCAGAATTCAGATTCAGAATTCAGATTCAGAATTCAGATTCAGAATTCAGATTCAGAATTCAGATTCAGAATTCAGATTCAGAATTCAGATTCAGAATTCAGATTCAGAATTCAGATTCAGAATTCAGATTCAGAATTCAGATTCAGAATTCAGATTCAGAATTCAGATTCAGAATTCAGATTCAGAATTCAGATTCAGAATTCAGATTCAGAATTCAGATTCAGAATTCAGATTCAGAATTCAGATTCAGAATTCAGATTCAGAATTCAGATTCAGAATTCAGATTCAGAATTCAGATTCAGAATTCAGATTCAGAATTCAGATTCAGAATTCAGATTCAGAATTCAAATTCAGAATTCAGATTCAGAATTCAGATTCAGAATTCAGATTCAGAATTCAGATTCAGAATTCAGATTCAGAATTCAGATTCAGAATTCAGATTCAGAATTCAGATTCAGAATTCAGATTCAGAATTCAGATTCAGAATTCAGATTCAGAATTCAGATTCAGAATTCAGATTCAGAATTCAGATTCAGAATTCAGATTCAGAATTCAGATTCAGAATTCAGATTCAGAATTCAGATTCAGAATTCAGATTCAGAATTCAGATTCAGAATTCAGATTCAGAATTCAGATTCAGAATTCAGATTCAGAATTCAGATTCAGAATTCAGATTCAGAATTCAGATTCAGAATTCAGATTCAGAATTCAGATTCAGAATTCAGATTCAGAATTCAGATTCAGAATTCAGATTCAGAATTCAGAATTCAGATTCAGAATTCAGATTCAGAATTCAGATTCAGAATTCAGATTCAGAATTCAGATTCAGAATTCAGATTCAGAATTCAGATTCAGAATTCAGATTCAGAATTCAGATTCAGAATTCAGATTCAGAATTCAGATTCAGAATTCAGATTCAGAATTCAGATTCAGAATTCAGATTCAGAATTCAGATTCAGAATTCAGATTCAGAATTCAGATTCAGAATTCAGATTCAGAATTCAGATTCAGAATTCAAATTCAGAATTCAGATTCAGAATTCAGATTCAGAATTCAGATTCAGAATTCAGATTCAGAATTCAGATTCAGAATTCAGATTCAGAATTCAGATTCAGAATTCAGATTCAGAATTCAGATTCAGAATTCAGATTCAGAATTCAGATTCAGAATTCAGATTCAGAATTCAGATTCAGAATTCAGATTCAGAATTCAGATTCAGAATTCAGATTCAGAATTCAGATTCAGAATTCAGATTCAGAATTCAGATTCAGAATTCAGATTCAGAATTCAGATTCAGAATTCAGATTCAGAATTCAGATTCAGAATTCAGATTCAGAATTCAGATTCAGAATTCAGATTCAGAATTCAGATTCAGAATTCAGATTCAGAATTCAGATTCAGAATTCAGATTCAGAATTCAGATTCAGAATTCAGATTCAGAATTCAGATTCAGAATTCAGATTCAGAATTCAGATTCAGAATTCAGATTCAGAATTCAGATTCAGAATTCAGATTCAGAATTCAGATTCAGAATTCAGATTCAGAATTCAGATTCAGAATTCAGATTCAGAATTCAGATTCAGAATTCAGATTCAGAATTCAGATTCAGAATTCAGATTCAGAATTCAGATTCAGAATTCAGATTCAGAATTCAGATTCAGAATTCAGATTCAGAATTCAGATTCAGAATTCAGATTCAGAATTCAGATTCAGAATTCAGATTCAGAATTCAGATTCAGAATTCAGATTCAGAATTCAGATTCAGAATTCAGATTCAGAATTCAGATTCAGAATTCAGATTCAAAATTCAGATTCAGAATTCAGATTCAGAATTCAGATTCAGAATTCAGATTCAGAATTCAGATTCAGAATTCAGATTCAGAATTCAGATTCAGAATTTAGATTCAGAATTCAGATTTAGAATTCAGATTCAGAATTCAGATTCAGAATTCTGAATTCTGAAACACGATTTTGTTTTGTGAAAACTTCTTTTCACAATTTTTCTGAAATTAAGGGTGCTGCATACTTTTAGGGGTAAAACCATACTACTAAAAGTTGTAAAATCCGAAATCATAAAAAAAAAATTTTGGATGAAAGGAATTTTAATGTTGACAAACGCGTGATGCAAAACAATCATATTCCAGCAAATGAAAATGAGATTTACAAGATTAAGAATTCAGATTCAGAATTCAGATTCAGAATTTAGATTCAGATTCAGAATTCAGATTCAGAATTCAGATTCAGAATTCAGATTCAGAATTCAGATTCAGAATTCAGATTCAGAATTCAGATTCAGAATTCAGATTCAGAATTCAGATTCAGAATTCAGATTCAGAATTCAGATTCAGAATTCAAAATTCAGATTCAGAATTCAGATTCAGAATTCAGATTCAGAATTCAGATTCAGAATTCAGAATTCAGAATTCAGATTCAGAATTCAGATTCAGAATTCAGATTCAGAATTCAGATTCAGAATTCAGATTCAGAATTCAGATTCAGAATTCAGATTCAGAATTCAGATTCAGAATTCAGATTCAGAATTCAGATTCAGAATTCAGATTCAGAATTCAGATTCAGAATTCAGATTCAGAATTCAGATTCAGAATTCAGATTCAGAATTCAGATTCAGAATTCAGATTCAGAATTCAGATTCAGAATTCAGATTCAGAATTCAGATTCAGAATTCAGATTCAGAATTCAGATTCAGAATTCAGATTCAAAATTCAGATTCAGAATTCAGATTCAGAATTCAGATTCAGAATTCAGATTCAGAATTCAGATTCAGAATTCAGATTCAGAATTCAGATTCAGAATTCAGATTCAGAATTCAGATTCAGAATTCAGATTCGGAATTCAGATTCAGAATTCAGATTCAGAATTCAGATTCAGAATTCAGATTCAGAATTCAGAATTCAGAATTCAGATTCAGAATTCAGATTCAGAATTCAGATTCAGAATTCAGATTCAGAATTCAGATTCAGAATTCAGATTCAGAATTCAGATTCAGAATTCAGATTCAGAATTCAGATTCAGAATTCAGATTCAGAATTCAGATTCAGAATACAGATTCAGAATTCAGATTCAGAATTCAGATTCAGAATTCAGATTCAGAATTCAGATTCAGAATTCAGATTCAGAATTCAGATTCAGAATTCAGATTCAGAATTCAGATTCAGAATTCAGATTCAGAATTCAGATTCAGAATTCAGATTCAGAATTCAGATTCAGAATTCAGATTCAGAATTCAGATTCAGAATTAAGATTCAGAATTCAGATTCAGAATTCAGATTCAGAATTCAGATTCAGAATTCAGATTCAGAATTCAGATTCAGAATTCAGATTCAGAATTCAGATTCAGAATTCAGATTCAGAATTCAGATTCAGAATTCAGATTCAGAATTCAGATTCAGAATTCAGATTCAGAATTCAGATTCAGATTCAGAATTCAGATTCAGATTCAGAATTCAGATTTAGAATACAGAATTCAGATTCAGAATTCAGATTCAGAATTCAGATTCAGAATTCAGATTCAGAATTCAGATTCAGAATTCAGATTCAGAATTCAGATTCAGAATTCAGATTCAGAATTCAGATTCAGAATTCAGATTCAGAATTCAGATTCAGAATTCAGATTCAGAATTCAGAATTCAGATTCAGAATTCAGATTCAGAATTCAGATTCAGAATTCAGATTCAGAATTCAGATTCAGAATTCAGATTCAGAATTCAGATTCAGAATTCAGATTCAGAATTCAGATTCAGAATTCAGATTCAGAATTCAGATTCAGAATTCAGATTCAGAATTCAGATTCAGAATTCAGATTCAGAATTCAGATTCAGAATTCAGATTCAGAATTCAGATTCAGAATTCAGATTCAGAATTCAGATTCAGAATTCAGATTCAGAATTCAGATTCAGAATTCAGATTCAGAATTCAGATTCAGAATTCAGATTCAGAATTCAGATTCAGAATTCAGATTCAGAATTCAGATTCAGAATTCAGATTCAGAATTCAGATTCAGAATTCAGATTCAGAATTCAGATTCAGAATTCAGATTCAGAATTCAGATTCAGAATTCAGATTCAGAATTCAGATTCAGAATTCAGATTCAGAATTCAGATTCAGAATTCAGATTCAGAATTCAGATTCAGAATTCAGATTCAGAATTCAGATTCAAAATTCAGATTCAGAATTCAGATTCAGAATTCAGATTCAGAATTCAGATTCAGAATTCAGATTCAGAATTCAGATTCAGAATTCAGATTCAGAATTCAGATTCAGAATTCAGATTCAGAATTCAGATTCAGAATTCAGGTTCAGAATTCAGAATTCAGAATTCAGATTCAGAATTCAGATTCAGAATTCAGATTCAGAATTCAGATTCAGAATTCAGATTCAGAATTCAGATTCAGAATTCAGATTCAGAATTCAGATTCAGAATTCAGATTCAGAATTCAGATTCAGAATTCAGATTCAGAATTCAGATTCAGAATTCAGATTCAGAATTCAGATTCAGAATTCAGATTCAGAATTCAGATTCAGAATTCAGATTCAGAATTCAGATTCAGAATTCAAAATTCAAATTCAGAATTCAGAATTCAGATTCAGAATTCAGATTCAGAATTCAGATTCAGAATTCAGATTCAGAATTCAGATTCAGAATTCAGATTCAGAATTCAGATTCAGAATTCAGATTCAGAATTCAGATTTTTTTTTTTTTTTTTTTTTTTTTTTTTTTTTTTTTTTTTTTTTTTTTTTTTTTTTTGTAGCGGCCCACCACACTCCCCCATACCAAAAGGCTCCATTGAGCCCCCTGGTAATGGACGCTACTGTTCTCAGCACGTCTGGCAGCAGAAGCAAAAACAAACAATCTAATACGCGACGCGAGCAAAACATTACTCGTGCTGAGAACTCAAAGTTTATAGTTTAATGCGAGGATATGTGGCGATATAAGTTAAACTAATTTATACTTTGAATCTCAATGGAAAGAGATTTCCTTTAAAGAGATTCATTTTTAAGAAAATTTTAAATATTTATATAAAAAGTAATACTAAAATTAAGAGATTAAAATTAAAAGATTAAGTTATAACTATAATTTTACAATAATTAACGCTACAAAATTACAAAAATAATAAAGGCTAGCTTTGTTCGGCTTGTTTTACGGACTTAATTTATCTTTAAATATTTGAAGCAATTTGACTTTGAAAATGGATCGTGAACTGATTTCTTTTAATTCATTAGGTAGGGAATTATATTTTGTTGGTCCAATAAACGATATCCTTTTTTGTTCGATCGACAGCGTTGAAGATGATTTAAGTGACGAGTATTATGTGTTCGTATTCCCGTTGTGAAACGTAGGTTTTGAATAGAAGTTGACGAATGCAGGTTATCAAAGACATACAATATAGTTTGGAGATCACAAAGATCTGATAAGGGTAAGATATTATGGACTCTGGATGAATAAATAAGCCTAGTTGGATGCAGCAAAGGAAGATTGTAAATATTTTTCAAGCATCTATTTTGCAAAGTTTGAAGTTTATGTAAGTGTGAAAGAGATGCTCGTCCCCAGACTGTTATAAGATAATGAAATAAGGAGTGAATGAAAGCATAATAGAATTTTAAAAGAACATGTTGTGTCACAAAGTTCTTCAATCTCCACAGTACACCACAGAGGGGAGAAATTCTTTTTTCTAAATGTTGTATATGACAACTCCAGGAAAGAGTACTATCTAAATGAATACCTAGGTATTTGAAGGTTTTCACCTCTTGTATGGCAAACTGATTCATATGTGGATCCCTGTGTTGTGATATTACTTTCCTGGATGAATGGAATAACATGTATTTAGTTTTTTCGTAGTTTAAAGAGAGTAGATTGCTATTGAAAAATGTAGATAGCAATCTCAAATCGTGTTCCAGGTTTTCGATTATTGTATTTGGAGACTTTCCTGTGTAAAATAAAGCAGTATCATCCGCAAAAAGCCGTGCTGTACCAATAAGAGGAAGATTACAAATGTCGTTAATGTAAATAAGAAAAAGTAAAGGACCTATGTTACTGCCCTGTGGAACCCCTATATTGATATTTCTGAATTCGCTTGCTATTCCTTCAACCACAACAAATTGTTTCCTGTTGTTCAAATAACTTCGAATTATGTCATTTGCTTTTCCCCTTATTCCGTATCTGTTTAATTTTTCTAATAATATTTCATGATTCAGTGTGTCGAACGCTTTTTTCAGGTCCAAAAATAAAGCTCCGACAATATTTTTAGAATCAACCTCTGTTATAATTGAGTCAACTAGTTCAGAAACAGCTAGAATTCAGATTCAGAATTCAGATTCAGAATTCAGATTCAGAATTCAGATTCAGAATTCAGATTCAGAATTCAGATTCAGAATTCAGATTCAGAATTCAGATTCAGAATTCAGATTCAGAATTCAGATTCAGAATTCAGATTCAGAATTCAGATTCAGAATTCAGATTCAGAATTCAGATTCAGAATTCAGATTCAGAATTCAGATTCAGAATTCAGATTCAGAATTCAGATTCAGAATTCAGATTCAGAATTCAGATTCAGAATTCAGATTCAGAATTCAGATTCAGAATTCAGATTCAGAATTCAGATTCAGAATTCAGATTCAGAATTCAGATTCAGAATTCAGATTCAGAATTCAGATTCAGAATTCAGATTCAGAATTCAGATTCAGAATTCAGATTCAGAATTCAGATTCAGAATTCAGAATTCAGATTCAGAATTCAGATTCAGAATTCAGATTCAGAATTCAGATTCAGAATTCAGATTCAGAATTCAGATTCAGAATTCAGATTCAGAATTCAGATTCAGAATTCAGATTCAGAATTCAGATTCAGAATTCAGATTCAGAATTCAGATTCAGAATTCAGATTCAGAATTCAGATTCAGAATTCAGATTCAGAATTCAGATTCAGAATTCAGATTCAGAATTCAGATTCAGAATTCAGATTCAGAATTCAGATTCAGAATTCAGATTCAGAATTAAGATTCAGAATTCAGATTCAGAATTCAGATTCAGAATTCAGATTCAGAATTCAGATTCAGAATTCAGATTCAGAATTCAGATTCAGAATTCAGATTCAGAATTCAGATTCAGAATTCAGATTCAGAATTCAGATTCAGAATTCAGATTCAGAATTCAGATTCAGAATTCAGATTCAGAATTCAGATTCAGAATTCAGATTCAGAATTCAGATTCAGAATTCAGATTCAGAATTCAGATTCAGAATTCAGATTCAGAATTCAGATTCAGAATTCAGATTCAGAATTCAGATTCAGAATTCAGATTCAGAATTCAGATTCAGAATTCAGATTCAGAATTCAGATTCAGAATTCAGATTCAGAATTCAGATTCAGAATTCAGATTCAGAATTCAGATTCAGAATTCAGATTCAGAATTCAGATTCAGAATTCAGATTCAGAATTCAGATTCAGAATTCAGATTCAGAATTCAGATTCAGAATTCAGATTCAGAATTCAGATTCAGGATTCAGATTCAGAATTCAGATTCAGAATTCAGATTCAGGATTCAGATTCAGAATTCAGATTCAGAATTCAGATTCAGAATTCAGATTCAGAATTCAGATTCAGAATTCAGATTCAGAATTCAGATTCAGAATTCAGATTCAGAATTCAGATTCAGAATTCAGATTCAGAATTCAGATTCAGAATTCAGATTCAGAATTCAGATTCAGAATTCAGATTCAGAATTCAGATTCAGAATTCAGATTCAGAATTCAGATTCAGAATTCAGATTCAGAATTCAGATTCAGAATTCAGATTCAGAATTCAGATTCAGAATTCAGATTCAGAATTCAGATTCAGAATTCAGATTCAGAATTCAGATTCAGAATTCAGATTCAGAATTCAGATTCAGAATTCAGATTCAGAATTCAGATTCAGAATTCAGATTCAGAATTCAGATTCAGAATTCAGATTCAGAATTCAGATTCAGAATTCAGATTCAGAATTCAGATTCAGAATTCAGATTCAGAATTCAGATTCAGAATTCAGATTCAGAATTCAGAATTCAGATTCAGAATTCAGATTCAGAATTCAGATTCAGAATTCAGATTCAGAATTCAGATTCAGAATTCAGATTCAGAATTCAGATTCAGAATTCAGATTCAGAATTCAGATTCAGAATTCAGATTCAGAATTCAGATTCAGAATTCAGATTCAGAATTCAGATTCAGAATTCAGATTCAGAATTCAGATTCAGAATTCAGATTCAGAATTCAGATTCAGAATTCAGATTCAGAATTCAGATTCAGAATTCAGATTCAGAATTCAGATTCAGAATTCAGATTCAGAATTCAGATTCAGAATTCAGATTCAGAATTCAGATTCAGAATTCAGATTCAGAATTCAGATTCAGAATTCAGATTCAGAATTCAGATTCAGAATTCAGATTCAGAATTCAGATTCAGAATTCAGATTCAGAATTCAGATTCAGAATTCAGATTCAGAATTCAGATTCAGAATTCAGATTCAGAATTCAGATTCAGAATTCAGATTCAGAATTCAGATTCAGAATTCAGATTCAGAGTTCAGATTCAGAATTCAGATTCAGAATTCAGATTCAGAATTCAGATTCAGAATTCAGATTCAGAATTCAGATTCAGAATTCAGATTCAGAATTCAGATTCAGAATTCAGATTCAGAATTCAGATTCAGAATTCAGAATTCAGATACAGAATTCAGATTCAGAATTCAGATTCAGAATTCCGATTCAGAATTCAGATTCAGAATTCAGATTCAGAATTCAGATTCAGAATTCAGATTCAGAATTCAGATTCAGAATTCAGATTCAGAATTCAGATTCAGAATTCAGACTCAGAATTCAGATTCAGAATTCAGATTCAGAATTCAGATTCAGAATTCAGATTCAGAATTCAGATTCAGAATTCAGATTCAGAATTCAGATTCAGAATTCAGATTCAGAATTCAGATTCAGAATTCAGATTCAGAATTCAGATTCAGAATTCAGATTCAGAATTCAGATTCAGAATTCAGATTCAGAATTCAGATTCAGAATTCAGATTCAGAATTCAGATTCAGAATTCAGATTCAGAATTCAGATTCAGAATTCAGATTCAGAATTCAGATTCAGAATTCAGATTCAGAATTCAGATTCAGAATTCAGATTCAGAATTCAGATTCAGAATTCAGATTCAGAATTCAGATTCAGAATTCAGATTCAGAATTCAGATTCAGAATTCAGATTCAGAATTCAGATTCAGAATTCAGATTCAGAATTCAGATTCAGAATTCAGATTCAGAATTCAGAATTCAGATTCAGAATTCAGATTCAGAATTCAGATTCAGAATTCAGATTCAGAATTCAGATTCAGAATTCAGATTCAGAATTCAGATTCAGAATTCAGATTCAGAATTCAGATTCAGAATTCAGATTCAGAATTCAGATTCAGAATTCAGATTCAGAATTCAGATTCAGAATTCAGATTCAGAATTCAGATTCAGAATTCAGATTCAGAATTCAGATTCAGAATTCAGATTCAGAATTCAGATTCAGAATTCAGATTCAGAATTCAGATTCAGAATTCAGATTCAGAATTCAGATTCAGAATTAAGATTCAGAATTCAGATTCAGAATTCAGATTCAGAATTCAGATTCAGAATTCAGATTCAGAATTCAGATTCAGAATTCAGATTCAGAATTCAGATTCAGAATTCAGATTCAGAATTCAGATTCAGAATTCAGATTCAGAATTCAGATTCAGAATTCAGATTCAGAATTCAGATTCAGAATTCAGATTCAGAATTCAGATTCAGAATTCAGATTCAGAATTCAGATTCAGAATTCAGATTCAGAATTCAGATTCAGAATTCAGATTCAGAATTCAGATTCAGAATTCAGATTCAGAATTCAGATTCAGAATTCAGATTCAGAATTCAGATTCAGAATTCAGATTCAGAATTCAGATTCAGAATTCAGATTCAGAATTCAGATTCAGAATTCAGATTCAGAATTCAGATTCAGAATTCAGATTCAGAATTCAGATTCAGAATTCAGATTCAGAATTCAGATTCAGGATTCAGATTCAGAATTCAGATTCAGAATTCAGATTCAGGATTCAGATTCAGAATTCAGATTCAGAATTCAGATTCAGAATTCAGATTCAGAATTCAGATTCAGAATTCAGATTCAGAATTCAGATTCAGAATTCAGATTCAGAATTCAGATTCAGAATTCAGATTCAGAATTCAGATTCAGAATTCAGATTCAGAATTCAGATTCAGAATTCAGATTCAGAATTCAGATTCAGAATTCAGATTCAGAATTCAGATTCAGAATTCAGATTCAGAATTCAGATTCAGAATTCAGATTCAGAATTCAGATTCAGAATTCAGATTCAGAATTCAGATTCAGAATTCAGATTCAGAATTCAGATTCAGAATTCAGATTCAGAATTCAGATTCAGAATTCAGATTCAGAATTCAGATTCAGAATTCAGATTCAGAATTCAGATTCAGAATTCAGATTCAGAATTCAGATTCAGAATTCAGATTCAGAATTCAGATTCAGAATTCAGATTCAGAATTCAGATTCAGAATTCAGAATTCAGATTCAGAATTCAGATTCAGAATTCAGATTCAGAATTCAGATTCAGAATTCAGATTCAGAATTCAGATTCAGAATTCAGATTCAGAATTCAGATTCAGAATTCAGATTCAGAATTCAGATTCAGAATTCAGATTCAGAATTCAGATTCAGAATTCAGATTCAGAATTCAGATTCAGAATTCAGATTCAGAATTCAGATTCAGAATTCAGATTCAGAATTCAGATTCAGAATTCAGATTCAGAATTCAGATTCAGAATTCAGATTCAGAATTCAGATTCAGAATTCAGATTCAGAATTCAGATTCAGAATTCAGATTCAGAATTCAGATTCAGAATTCAGATTCAGAATTCAGATTCAGAATTCAGATTCAGAATTCAGATTCAGAATTCAGATTCAGAATTCAGATTCAGAATTCAGATTCAGAATTCAGATTCAGAATTCAGATTCAGAATTCAGATTCAGAATTCAGATTCAGAATTCAGATTCAGAATTCAGATTCAGAGTTCAGATTCAGAATTCAGATTCAGAATTCAGATTCAGAATTCAGATTCAGAATTCAGATTCAGAATTCAGATTCAGAATTCAGATTCAGAATTCAGATTCAGAATTCAGATTCAGAATTCAGAATTCAGATACAGAATTCAGATTCAGAATTCCGATTCAGAATTCAGATTCAGAATTCAGATTCAGAATTCAGATTCAGAATTCAGATTCAGAATTCAGATTCAGAATTCAGATTCAGAATTCAGATTCAGAATTCAGATTCAGAATTCAGACTCAGAATTCAGATTCAGAATTCAGATTCAGAATTCAGATTCAGAATTCAGATTCAGAATTCAGATTCAGAATTCAGATTCAGAATTCAGATTCAGAATTCAGATTCAGAATTCAGATTCAGAATTCAGATTCAGAATTCAGATTCAGAATTCAGATTCAGAATTCAGATTCAGAATTCAGATTCAGAATTCAGATTCAGAATTCAGATTCAGAATTCAGATTCAGAATTCAGATTCAGAATTCAGATTCAGAATTCAGATTCAGAATTCAGATTCAGAATTCAGATTCAGAATTCAGATTCAGAATTCAGATTCAGAATTCAGATTCAGAATTCAGATTCAGAATTCAGATTCAGAATTCAGATTCAGAATTCAGATTCAGAATTCAGAATTCAAAATTCAGATTCAGAATTCAGATTCAGAATTCAGATTCAGAATTTAGATTCAGAATTCAGATTCAGAATTCAGATTCAGAATTCAGATTCAGAATTCAGATTCAGAATTCAGATTCAGAATTCAGATTCAGAATTCAGATTCAGAATTCAGATTCAGAATTCAGATTCAGAATTCAGATTCAGAATTCAGATTCAGAATTCAGATTCAAAATTCAGATTTAGAATTCAGATTCAGAATTCAGATTCAGAATTCAGATTCAGAATTCAGATTCAGAATTCAGATTCAGAATTCAGATTCAGAATTCAGATTCAGAATTTAGATTCAGAATTCAGATTTAGAATTCAGATTCAGAATTCAGATTCAGAATTCAGATTCAGAATTCAGATTCAGAATTCAGATTCAGAATTCAGATTCAGAATTCAGATTCAGAATTCAGATTCAGAATTCAGATTCAGAATTCAGATTCTTAAGATAAGTTAACCACCGTTAATTAATTTTGTAAATTTATTTTTCGGCATATCGGTGAAAAGTAGTTATGAAATTGATAAAGATGGATAGAGAAGTGAGAAGAAAATTTACAGATGTTGAAAAGAGCGAAAGAGCATTTTTGCGAGGAAACTTATTAACGTACACCATACTTTACCCTGCAACATTTCATTATTTAGGAGAAGTAGTACCGGGATAGAGGTGGCACTACCTTAACCTATACAATGAAATCTGGTTGGTCCGAAGTCTACATGTGGTGAACACGTATACTCCGGACGGAGTATACGGTACTACTTCTCCTAAATAATGAAATGTTGCAGGGTAAAGTATGGTGTACGTTAATAAGTTTCCTCGCAAAAATGCTCTTTCGCTCTTTTCAACATCTGTAAATTTTCTTCTCACTTCTCTATCCATCTTTATCAATTTCATAACTACTTTTCACCGATATGCCGAAAAATAAACTTACAGAATTCAGATTCAGAATTCAGATTCAGAATTCAGATTCAGAATTCAGATTCAGAATTCAGATTCAGAATTCAGATTCAGAATTCAGAATTCAGATACAGAATTCAGATTCAGAATTCCGATTCAGAATTCAGATTCAGAATTCAGATTCAGAATTCAGATTCAGAATTCAGATTCAGAATTCAGATTCAGAATTCAGATTCAGAATTCAGATTCAGAATTCAGATTCAGAATTCAGATTCAGAATTCAGATTCAGAATTCAGATTCAGAATTCAGATTCAGAATTCAGATTCAGAATTCAGATTCAGAATTCAGATTCAGAATTCAGATTCAGAATTCAGATCCAGAATTCAGATTCAGAATTCAGATTCAGAATTCAGATTCAGAATTCAGATTCAGAATTCAGATTCAGAATTCAGATTCAGAATTCAGATTCAGAATTCAGATTCAGAATTCAGATTCAGAATTCAGATTCAGAATTCAGATTCAGAATTCAGATTCAGAATTCAGATTCAGAATTCAGATTCAGAATTCAGATTCAGAATTCAGATTCAGAATTCAGATTCAGAATTCAGATTCAGAATTCAGATTCAGAATTCAGATTCAGAATTCAGATTCAGAATTCAGATTCAGAATTCAGATTCAGAATTCAGATTCAGAATTCAGATTCAGAATTCAGATTCAGAATTCAAAATTCAAATTCAGAATTCAGAATTCAGATTCAGAATTCAGATTCAGAATTCAGATTCAGAATTCAGATTCAGAATTCAGATTCAGAATTCAGATTCAGAATTCAGATTCAGAATTCAGATTCAGAATTCAGATTCAGAATTCAGATTCAGAATTCAGATTCAGAATTCAGATTCAGAATTCAGATTCAGAATTCAGATTCAGAATTCAGATTCAGAATTCAGATTCAGAATTCAGATTCAGAATTCAGATTCAGAATTCAGATTCAGAATTCAGATTCAGAATTCAGATTCAGAATTCAGATTCAGAATTCAGATTTTTTTTTTTTTTTTTTTTTTTTTTTTTTTTTTTTTTTTTTTTTTTTGTAGCGGCCCACCACACTCCCCCATACCAAAAGGCTCCATTGAGCCCCCTGGTAATGGACGCTACTGTTCTCAGCACGTCTGGCAGCAGAAGCAAAAACAAACAATCTAATACGCGACGCGAGCAAAACATTACTCGTGCTGAGAACTCAAAGTTTATAGTTTAATGCGAGGATATGTGGCGATATAAGTTAAACTAATTTATACTTTGAATCTCAATGGAAAGAGATTTCCTTTAAAGAGATTCATTTTTAAGAAAATTTTAAATATTTATATAAAAAGTAATACTAAAATTAAGGGATTAAAATTAAAAGATTAAGTTATAACTATAATTTTACAATAATTAACGCTACAAAATTACAAAAATAATAAAGGCTAGCTTTGTTCGGCTTGTTTTACGGACTTAATTTATCTTTAAATATTTGAAGCAATTTGACTTTGAAAATGGATCGTGAACTGATTTCTTTTAATTCATTAGGTAGGGAATTATATTTTGTTGGTCCAATAAACGATATCCTTTTTTGTCCTAGGGAGGTTGAGGATCGACAGCGTTGAAGATGATTTATGAAGATGATTTAAGTGACGAGTATTATGTGTTCGTATTCCCGTTGTGAAACGTAGGTTTTGAATAGAAGTTGACGAATGCAGGTTATCAAAGACATACAATATAGTTTGGAGATCACAAAGATCTGATAAGGGTAAGATATTATGGACTCTGGATGAATAAATAAGCCTAGTTGGATGCAGCAAAGGAAGATTGTAAATATTTTTCAAGCATCTATTTTGCAAAGTTTGAAGTTTATGTAAGTGTGAAAGAGATGCTCGTCCCCAGACTGTTATAAGATAATGAAATAAGGAGTGAATGAAAGCATAATAGAATTTTAAAAGAACATGTTGTGTCACAAAGTTCTTCAATCTCCACAGTACACCACAGAGGGGAGAAATTCTTTTTTCTAAATGTTGTATATGACAACTCCAGGAAAGAGTACTATCTAAATGAATACCTAGGTATTTGAAGGTTTTCACCTCTTGTATGGCAAACTGATTCATATGTGGATCCCTGTGTTGTGATATTACTTTCCTGGATGAATGGAATAACATGTATTTAGTTTTTTCGTAGTTTAAAGAGAGTAGATTGCTATTGAAAAATGTAGATAGCAATCTCAAATCGTGTTCCAGGTTTTCGATTATTGTATTTGGAGACTTTCCTGTGTAAAATAAAGCAGTATCATCCGCAAAAAGCCGTGCTGTACCAATAAGAGGAAGATTACAAATGTCGTTAATGTAAATAAGAAAAAGTAAAGGACCTATGTTACTGCCCTGTGGAACCCCTATATTGATATTTCTGAATTCGCTTGCTATTCCTTCAACCACAACAAATTGTTTCCTGTTGTTCAAATAACTTCGAATTATGTCATTTGCTTTTCCCCTTATTCCGTATCTGTTTAATTTTTCTAATAATATTTCATGATTCAGTGTGTCGAACGCTTTTTTCAGGTCCAAAAATAAAGCTCCGACAATATTTTTAGAATCAACCTCTGTTATAATTGAGTCAACTAGTTCAGAAACAGCTAGAATTCAGATTCAGAATTCAGATTCAGAATTCAGATTCAGAATTCAGATTCAGAATTCAGATTCAGAATTCAGATTCAGAATTCAGATTCAGAATTCAGATTCAGAATTCAGATTCAGAATTCAGATTCAGAATTCAGATTCAGAATTCAGATTCAGAATTCAGATTCAGAATTCAGATTCAGAATTCAGATTCAGAATTCAGATTCAGAATTCATATTCAGAATTCAGATTCAGAATTCAGATTCAGAATTCAGATTCAGAATTCAGATTCAGAATTCAGATTCAGAATTCAGATTCAGAATTCAGATTCAGAATTCAGATTCAGAATTCAGATTCAGAATTCAGATTCAGAATTCAGATTCAGAATTCAGATTCAGAATTCAGATTCAGAATTCAGAATTCAGATTCAGAATTAAGATTCAGAATTCAGATTCAGAATTCAGATTCAGAATTCAGATTCAGAATTCAGATTCAGAATTCAGATTCAGAATTCAGATTCAGAATTCAGATTCAGAATTCAGATTCAGAATTCAGATTCAGAATTCAGATTCAGAATTCAGATTCAGAATTCAGATTCAGAATTCAGATTCAGAATTCAGATTCAGAATTCAGATTCAGAATTCAGATTCAGAATTCAGATTCAGAATTCAGATTCAGAATTAAGATTCAGAATTCAGATTCAGAATTCAGATTCAGAATTCAGATTCAGAATTCAGATTCAGAATTCAGATTCAGAATTCAGATTCAGAATTCAGATTCAGAATTCAGATTCAGAATTCAGATTCAGAATTCAGATTCAGAATTCAGATTCAGAATTCAGATTCAGAATTCAGATTCAGAATTCAGATTCAGAATTCAGATTCAGAATTCAGATTCAGAATTCAGATTCAGAATTCAGATTCAGAATTCAGATTCAGAATTCAGATTCAGAATTCAGATTCAGAATTCAGATTCAGAATTCAGATTCAGAATTCAGATTCAGAATTCAGATTCAGAATTCAGATTCAGAATTCAGATTCAGAATTCAGATTCAGAATTCAGATTCAGAATTCAGATTCAGAATTCAGATTCAGGATTCAGATTCAGAATTCAGATTCAGAATTCAGATTCAGGATTCAGATTCAGAATTCAGATTCAGAATTCAGATTCAGAATTCAGATTCAGAATTCAGATTCAGAATTCAGATTCAGAATTCAGATTCAGAATTCAGATTCAGAATTCAGATTCAGAATTCAGATTCAGAATTCAGATTCAGAATTCAGATTCAGAATTCAGATTCAGAATTCAGATTCAGAATTCAGATTCAGAATTCAGATTCAGAATTCAGATTCAGAATTCAGATTCAGAATTCAGATTCAGAATTCAGATTCAGAATTCAGATTCAGAATTCAGATTCAGAATTCAGATTCAGAATTCAGATTCAGAATTCAGATTCAGAATTCAGATTCAGAATTCAGATTCAGAATTCAGATTCAGAATTCAGATTCAGAATTCAGATTCAGAATTCAGATTCAGAATTCAGATTCAGAATTCAGATTCAGAATTCAGATTCAGAATTCAGATTCAGAATTCAGATTCAGAATTCAGATTCAGAATTCAGATTCAGAATTCAGATTCAGAATTCAGATTCAGAATTCAGATTCAGAATTCAGATTCAGAATTCAGATTCAGAATTCAGATTCAGAATTCAGATTCAGAATTCAGATTCAGAATTCAGATTCAGAATTCAGATTCAGAATTCAGATTCAGAATTCAGAATTCAGATTCAGAATTCAGATTCAGAATTCAGATTCAGAATTCAGATTCAGAATTCAGATTCAGAATTCAGATTCAGAATTCAGATTCAGAATTCAGATTCAGAATTCAGATTCAGAATTCAGATTCAGAATTCAGATTCAGAATTCAGATTCAGAATTCAGATTCAGAATTCAGATTCAGAATTCAGATTCAGAATTCAGATTCAGAATTCAGATTCAGAATTCAGATTCAGAATTCAGATTCAGAATTCAGATTCAGAATTCAGATTCAGAATTCAGATTCAGAATTCAGATTCAGAATTCAGATTCAGAATTCAGATTCAGAATTCAGATTCAGAATTCAGATTCAGAATTCAGATTCAGAATTCAGATTCAGAATTCAGATTCAGAATTCAGATTCAGAATTCAGATTCAGAATTCAGATTCAGAATTCAGATTCAGAATTCAGATTCAGAGTTCAGATTCAGAATTCAGATTCAGAATTCAGATTCAGAATTCAGATTCAGAATTCAGATTCAGAATTCAGATTCAGAATTCAGATTCAGAATTCAGATTCAGAATTCAGATTCAGAATTCAGATTCAGAATTCAGATTCAGAATTCAGATTCAGAATTCAGATTCAGAATTCAGATTCTGTAAATTTATTTTTCGGCATATCGGTGAAAAGTAGTTATGAAATTGATAAAGATGGATAGAGAAGTGAGAAGAAAATTTACAGATGTTGAAAAGAGCGAAAGAGCATTTTTGCGAGGAAACTTATTAACGTACACCATACTTTACCCTGCAACATTTCATTATTTAGGAGAAGTAGTACCGGGATAGAGGTGGCACTACCTTAACCTATACAATGAAATCTGGTTGGTCCGAAGTCTACATGTGGTGAACACGTATACTCCGGAGGGGCCCGTCCGGAGTATACGTGTTCACCACATGTAGACTTCGGACCAACCAGATTTCATTGTATAGGTTAAGGTAGTGCCACCTCTATCCCGGTACTACTTCTCCTAAATAATGAAATGTTGCAGGGTAAAGTATGGTGTACGTTAATAAGTTTCCTCGCAAAAATGCTCTTTCGCTCTTTTCAACATCTGTAAATTTTCTTCTCACTTCTCTATCCATCTTTATCAATTTCATAACTACTTTTCACCGATATGCCGAAAAGTAAATTTACAAAATTAATTAACGGTGGTTAACTTATCTTAAGAATTCAGATTCAGAATTCAGATTCAGAATTCAGATTCAGAATTCAGATTCAGAATTCAGATTCAGAATTCAGATTCAGAATTCAGATTCAGAATTCAGATTCAGAATTCAGATTCAGAATTCAGATTCAGAATTCAGATTCAGAATTCAGATTCAGAATTCAGATTCAGAATTCAGATTCAGAATTCAGATTCAGAATTCAGATTCAGAATTCAGATTCAGAATTCAGATTCAGAATTCAGATTCAGAATTCAGATTCAGAATTCAGATTCAGAATTCAGATTCAGAATTCAGATTCAGAATTCAGATTCAGAATTCAGATTCAGAATTCAGATTCAGAATTCAGATTCAGAATTCAGATTCAGAATTCAGATTCAGAATTCAGATTCAGAATTCAGATTCAGAATTCAGATTCAGAATTCAGATTCAGAATTCAGATTCAGAATTCAGATTCAGAATTCAGATTCAGAATTCAGATTCAGAATTCAGATTCAGAATTCAGATTCAGAATTCAGATTCAGAATTCAGATTCAGAATTCAGAATCAGAATTCAGATTCAGAATTCAGATTCAGAATTCAGATTCAGAATTCAGATTCAGAATTCAGATTCAGAATTCAGATTCAGAATTCAGATTCAGAATTCAGATTCAGAATTCAGATTCAGAATTCAGATTCAGAATTCAGATTCAGAATTCAGATTCAGAATTCAGATTCAGAATTCAGATTCAGAATTCAGATTCAGAATTCAGATTCAGAATTCAGATTCAGAATTCAGATTCAGAATTCAGATTCAGAATTCAGAATTCAAAATTCAGATTCAGAATTCAGATTCAGAATTCAGATTCAGAATTCAGATTCAGAATTCAGATTCAGAATTCAGATTCAGAATTCAGATTCAGAATTCAGATTCAGAATTCAGATTCAGAATTCAGATTCAGAATTCAGATTCAGAATTCAGATTCAGAATTCAGATTCAGAATTCAGATTCAGAATTCAGATTCAAAATTCAGATTCAGAATTCAGATTCAGAATTCAGATTCAGAATTCAGATTCAGAATTCAGATTCAGAATTCAGATTCAGAATTCAGATTCAGAATTCAGATTCAGAATTTAGATTCAGAATTCAGATTTAGAATTCAGATTCAGAATTCAGATTCAGAATTCAGATTCAGAATTCAGATTCAGAATTCAGATTCAGAATTCAGATTCAGAATTCAGATTCAGAATTCAGATTCAGAATTCAGAATTCAGATACAGAATTCAGATTCAGAATTCCGATTCAGAATTCAGATTCAGAATTCAGATTCAGAATTCAGATTCAGAATTCAGATTCAGAATTCAGATTCAGAATTCAGATTCAGAATTCAGATTCAGAATTCAGATTCAGAATTCAGATTCAGAATTCAGATTCAGAATTCAGATTCAGAATTCAGATTCAGAATTCAGATTCAGAATTCACATTCAGAATTCAGATTCTGTAAATTTATTTTTCGGCATATCGGTGAAAAGTAGTTATGAAATTGATAAAGATGGATAGAGAAGTGAGAAGAAAATTTACAGATGTTGAAAAGAGCGAAAGAGCATTTTTTGCGAGGAAACTTATTAACGTACACCATACTTTACCCTGCAACATTTCATTATTTAGGAGAAGTAGTACCGGGATAGAGGTGGCACTACCTTAACCTATACAATGAAATCTGGTTGGTCCGAAGTCTACATGTGGTGAACACGTATACTCCGGAGGGGCCCGTCCGGAGTATACGTGTTCACCACATGTAGACTTCGGACCAACCAGATTTCATTGTATAGGTTAAGGTAGTGCCACCTCTATCCCGGTACTACTTCTCCTAAATAATGAAATGTTGCAGGGTAAAGTATGGTGTACGTTAATAAGTTTCCTCGCAAAAATGCTCTTTCGCTCTTTTCAACATCTGTAAATTTTCTTCTCACTTCTCTATCCATCTTTATCAATTTCATAACTACTTTTCACCGATATGCCGAAAAATAAATTTACAAAATTAATTAACGGTGGTTAACTTATCTTAAGAATTCAGATTCAGAATTCAGATTCAGAATTCAGATTCAGAATTCAGATTCAGAATTCAGATTCAGAATTCAGATTCAGAATTCAGATTCAGAATTCAGATTCAGAATTCAGATTCAGAATTCAGATTCAGAATTCAGATTCAGAATTCAGATTCAGAATTCAGATTCAGAATTCAGATTCAGAATTCAGATTCAGAATTCAGATTCAGAATTCAGATTCAGAATTCAGATTCAGAATTCAGATTCAGAATTCAGATTCAGAATTCAGATTCAGAATTCAGATTCATAATTCAGATTCAGAATTCAGATTCAGAATTCAGATTCAGAATTCAGATTCAGAATTCAGATTCAGAATTCAGATTCAGAATTCAGATTCAGAATTCAGATTCAGAATTCAGATTCAGAATTCAGATTCAGAATTCAGATTCAGAATTCAGAATTCAGATACAGAATTCAGATTCAGAATTCCGATTCAGAATTCAGATTCAGAATTCAGATTCAGAATTCAGATTCAGAATTCAGATTCAGAATTCAGATTCAGAATTCAGATTCAGAATTCAGATTCAGAATTCAGATTCAGAATTCAGATTCAGAATTCAGATTCAGAATTCAGATTCAGAATTCAGATTCAGAATTCAGATTCAGAATTCAGATTCAGAATTCAGATTCAGAATTCAGATTCAGAATTCAGATTCAGAATTCAGATTCAGAATTCAGATTCAGAATTCAGATTCAGAATTCAGATTCAGAATTCAGATTCAGAATTCAGATTCAGAATTCAGATTCAGAATTCAGATTCAGAATTCAGATTCAGAATTCAGATTCAGAATTCAGATTCAGAATTCAGATTCAGAATTCAGATTCAGAATTCAGATTCAGAATTCAGATTCAGAATTCAGATTCAGAATTCAGATTCAGAATTCAGATTCAGAATTCAGATTCAGAATTCAGATTCAGAATTCAGATTCAGAATTCAGATTCAGAATTCAGATTCAGAATTCAGATTCAGAATTCAGATTCAGAATTCAGATTCAGAATTCAGATTCAGAATTCAGATTCAGAATTCAGATTCAGAATTCAGATTCAGAATTCAGATTCAGAATTCAGATTCAGAATTCAGATTCAGAATTCAGATTCAGAATTCAGATTCAGAATTCAGATTCAGAATTCAGATTCAGAATTCAGATTCAGAATTCAGATTCAGAATTCAGATTCAGAATTCAGATTCAGAATTCAGATTCAGAATTCAGATTCAGAATTCAGATTCAGAATTCAGATTCAGAATTCAGATTCAGAATTCAGATTCAGAATTCAGATTCAGAATTCAGATTCAGAATTCAGATTCAGAATTCAGATTCAGAATTCAGATTCAGAATTCAGATTCAGAATTCAGATTCAGAATTCAGATTCAGAATTCAGATTCAGAATTCAGATTCAGAATTCAGATTCAGAATTCAGATTCAGAATTCAGATTCAGAATTCAGATTCAGAATTCAGATTCAGAATTCAGATTCAGAATTCAGATTCAGAATTCAGATTCAGAATTCAGATTCAGAATTCAGAATCAGAATTCAGATTCAGAATTCAGATTCAGAATTCAGATTCAGAATTCAGATTCAGAATTCAGATTCAGAATTCAGATTCAGAATTCAGATTCAGAATTCAGATTCAGAATTCAGATTCAGAATTCAGATTCAGAATTCAGATTCAGAATTCAGATTCAGAATTCAGATTCAGAATTCAGATTCAGAATTCAGAATTCAAATTCAGATTCAGAATTCAGATTCAGAATTCAGATTCAGAATTCAGATTCAGAATTCAGATTCAGAATTCAGATTCAGAATTCAGATTCAGAATTCAGATTCAGAATTCAGATTCAGAATTCAGATTCAGAATTCAGATTCAGAATTCAGATTCAGAATTCAGATTCAGAATTCAGATTCAGAATTCAGATTCAGAATTCAGATTCAGAATTCAGATTCAGAATTCAGATTCAGAATTCAGATTCAGAATTCAGATTCAGAATTCAGATTCAAAATTCAGATTCAGAATTCAGATTCAGAATTCAGATTCAGAATTCAGATTCAGAATTCAGATTCAGAATTCAGATTCAGAATTCAGATTCAGAATTTAGATTCAGAATTCAGATTTAGAATTCAGATTCAGAATTCAGATTCAGAATTCAGATTCAGAATTCAGATTCAGAATTCAGATTCAGAATTCAGATTCAGAATTCAGATTCAGAATTCAGATTCAGAATTCAGATTCAGAATTCAGATTCAGAATTCAGATTCAGAATTCAGATTCAGAATTCAGATTCAGAATTCAGATTCAGAATTCAGATTCAGAATTCAGATTCAGAATTCAGATTCAGAATTCAGATTCAGAATTCAGAATTCAGATACAGAATTCAGATTCAGAATTCCGATTCAGAATTCAGATTCAGAATTCAGATTCAGAATTCAGATTCAGAATTCAGATTCAGAATTCAGATTCAGAATTCAGATTCAGAATTCAGATTCAGAATTCAGATTCAGAATTCAGATTCAGAATTCAGATTCAGAATTCAGATTCAGAATTCAGATTCAGAATTCAGATTCAGAATTCAGATTCAGAATTCAGATTCAGAATTCAGATTCAGAATTCAGATTCAGAATTCAGATTCAGAATTCAGATTCAGAATTCAGATTCAGAATTCAGATTCAGAATTCAGATTCAGAATTCAGATTCAGAATTCAGATTCAGAATTCAGATTCAGAATTCAGATTCAGAATTCAGATTCAGAATTCAGATTCAGAATTCAGATTCAGAATTCAGATTCAGAATTCAGATTCAGAATTCAGATTCAGAATTCAGATTCAGAATTCAGATTCAGAATTCAGATTCAGAATTCAGATTCAGAATTCAGATTCAGAATTCAGATTCAGAATTCAGATTCAGAATTCAGATTCAGAATTCAGATTCAGAATTCAGATTCAGAATTCAGATTCAGAATTCAGATTCAGAATTCAGATTCAGAATTCAGAATTCAGATACAGAATTCAGATTCAGAATTCCGATTCAGAATTCAGATTCAGAATTCAGATTCAGAATTCAGATTCAGAATTCAGATTCAGAATTCAGATTCAGAATTCAGATTCAGAATTCAGATTCAGAATTCAGATTCAGAATTCAGATTCAGAATTCAGATTCAGAATTCAGATTCAGAATTCAGATTCAGAATTCAGATTCAGAATTCAGATTCAGAATTCAGATTCAGAATTCAGATTCAGAATTCAGATTCAGAATTCAGATTCAGAATTCAGATTCAGAATTCAGATTCAGAATTCAGATTCAGAATTCAGATTCAGAATTCAGATTCAGAATTCAGATTCAGAATTCAGATTCAGAATTCAGATTCAGAATTCAGATTCAGAATTCAGAATTCAGAATCAGAATTCAGATTCAGAATTCAGATTCAGAATTCAGATTCAGAATTCAGATTCAGAATTCAGATTCAGAATTCAGATTCAGAATTCAGATTCAGAATTCAGATTCAGAATTCAGATTCAGAATTCAGATTCAGAATTCAGATTCAGAATTCAGATTCAGAATTCAGATTCAGAATTCAGATTCAGAATTCAGATTCAGAATTCAGATTCAGAATTCAGATTCAGAATTCAGATTCAGAATTCAGAATTCAAAATTCAGATTCAGAATTCAGATTCAGAATTCAGATTCAGAATTCAGATTCAGAATTCAGATTCAGAATTCAGATTCAGAATTCAGATTCAGAATTCAGATTCAGAATTCAGATTCAGAATTCAGATTCAGAATTCAGATTCAGAATTCAGATTCAGAATTAAGATTCAGAATTCAGATTCAGAATTCAGATTCAGAATTCAGATTCAGAATTCAGATTCATAATTCAGATTCAGAATTCAGATTCAGAATTCAGATTCAGAATTCAGATTCAGAATTCAGATTCAGAATTCAGATTCAGAATTCAGATTCAGAATTCAGATTCAGAATTCAGATTCAGAATTCAGAATTCAGATACAGAATTCAGATTCAGAATTCCGATTCAGAATTCAGATTCAGAATTCAGATTCAGAATTCAGATTCAGAATTCAGATTCAGAATTCAGATTCAGAATTCAGATTCAGAATTCAGATTCAGAATTCAGATTCAGAATTCAGATTCAGAATTCAGATTCAGAATTCAGATTCAGAATTCAGATTCAGAATTCAGATTCAGAATTCAGATTCAGAATTCAGATTCAGAATTCAGATTCAGAATTCAGATTCAGAATTCAGATTCAGAATTCAGATTCAGAATTCAGATTCAGAATTCAGATTCAGAATTCAGATTCAGAATTCAGATTCAGAATTCAGATTCAGAATTCAGATTCAGAATTCAGATTCAGAATTCAGATTCAGAATTCAGATTCAGAATTCAGATTCAGAATTCAGATTCAGAATTCAGATTCAGAATTCAGATTCAGAATTCAGATTCAGAATTCAGATTCAGAATTCAGATTCAGAATTCAGATTCAGAATTCAGATTCAGAATTCAGATTCAGAATTCAGATTCAGAATTCAGAATCAGAATTCAGATTCAGAATTCAGATTCAGAATTCAGATTCAGAATTCAGATTCAGAATTCAGATTCAGAATTCAGATTCAGAATTCAGATTCAGAATTCAGATTCAGAATTCAGATTCAGAATTCAGATTCAGAATTCAGATTCAGAATTCAGATTCAGAATTCAGATTCAGAATTCAGATTCAGAATTCAGATTCAGAATTCAGATTCAGAATTCAGATTCAGAATTCAGATTCAGAATTCAGATTCAGAATTCAGATTCAGAATTCAGATTCAGAATTCAGATTCAGAATTCAGATTCAGAATTCAGATTCAGAATTCAGATTCAGAATTCAGATTCAGAATTCAGATTCAGAATTCAGATTCAGAATTCAGATTCAGAATTCAGATTCAGAATTCAGATTCAGAATTCAGATTCAGAATTCAGATTCAGAATTCAGATTCAGAATTCAGATTCAGAATTCAGATTCAGAATTCAGATTCAGAATTCAGATTCAGAATTCAGATTCAGAATTCAGATTCAGAATTCAGATTCAGAATTCAGATTCAGAATTCAGATTCAGAATTCAGATTCAGAATTCAGATTCAGAATTCAGATTCAGAATTCAGATTCAGAATTCAGATTCAGAATTCAGATTCAGAATTCAGATTCAGAATTCAGATTCAGAATTCAGAATCAGAATTCAGAATCAGAATTCAGATTCAGAATTCAGATTCAGAATTCAGATTCAGAATTCAGATTCAGAATTCAGATTCAGAATTCAGATTCAGAATTCAGATTCAGAATTCAGATTCAGAATTCAGATTCAGAATTCAGATTCAGAATTCAGATTCAGAATTCAGATTCAGAATTCAGATTCAGAATTCAGATTCAGAATTCAGATTCAGAATTCAGATTCAGAATTCAGATTCAGAATTCAGATTCAGAATTCAGATTCAGAATTCAGATTCAGAATTCAGATTCAGAATTCAGATTCAGAATTCAGATTCAGAATTCAGATTCAGAATTCAGATTCAGAATTCAGATTCAGAATTCAGATTCAGAATTCAGATTCAGAATTCAGATTCAGAATTCAGATTCAGAATTCAGATTCAGAATTCAGATTCAGAATTCAGATTCAGAATTCAGATTCAGAATTCAGATTCAGAATTCAGATTCAGAATTCAGATTCAGAATTCAGATTCAGAATTCAGATTCAGAATTCAGATTCAGAATTCAGATTCAGAATTCAGATTCAGAATTCAGATTCAGAATTCAGATTCAGAATTCAGATTCAGAATTCAGATTCAGAATTCAGATTCAGAATTCAGATTCAGAATTCAGAATCAGAATTCAGAATCAGAATTCAGATTCAGAATTCAGATTCAGAATTCAGATTCAGAATTCAGATTCAGAATTCAGATCAGAATTCAGATTCAGAATTCAGATTCAGAATTCAGATTCAGAATTCAGATTCAGAATTCAGATTCAGAATTCAGATTCAGAATTAAGATTCAGAATTCAGATTCAGAATTCAGATTCAGAATTCAGATTCAGAATTCAGATTCATAATTCAGATTCAGAATTCAGATTCAGAATTCAGATTCAGAATTCAGATTCAGAATTCAGATTCAGAATTCAGATTCAGAATTCAGATTCAGAATTCAGATTCAGAATTCAGATTCAGAATTCAGATTCAGAATTCAGAATTCAGATACAGAATTCAGATTCAGAATTCCGATTCAGAATTCAGATTCAGAATTCAGATTCAGAATTCAGATTCAGAATTCAGATTCAGAATTCAGATTCAGAATTCAGATTCAGAATTCAGATTCAGAATTCAGATTCAGAATTCAGATTCAGAATTCAGATTCAGAATTCAGATTCAGAATTCAGATTCAGAATTCAGATTCAGAATTCAGATTCAGAATTCAGATTCAGAATTCAGATTCAGAATTCAGATTCAGAATTCAGATTCAGAATTCAGATTCAGAATTCAGATTCAGAATTCAGATTCAGAATTCAGATTCAGAATTCAGATTCAGAATTCAGATTCAGAATTCAGATTCAGAATTCAGATTCAGAATTCAGATTCAGAATTCAGATTCAGAATTCAGATTCAGAATTCAGATTCAGAATTCAGATTCAGAATTCAGATTCAGAATTCAGATTCAGAATTCAGATTCAGAATTCAGATTCAGAATTCAGATTCAGAATTCAGATTCAGAATTCAGATTCAGAATTCAGATTCAGAATTCAGAATCAGAATTCAGATTCAGAATTCAGATTCAGAATTCAGATTCAGAATTCAGATTCAGAATTCAGATTCAGAATTCAGATTCAGAATTCAGATTCAGAATTCAGATTCAGAATTCAGATTCAGAATTCAGATTCAGAATTCAGATTCAGAATTCAGATTCAGAATTCAGATTCAGAATTCAGATTCAGAATTCAGATTCAGAATTCAGATTCAGAATTCAGATTCAGAATTCAGATTCAGAATTCAGATTCAGAATTCAGATTCAGAATTCAGATTCAGAATTCAGATTCAGAATTCAGATTCAGAATTCAGATTCAGAATTCAGATTCAGAATTCAGATTCAGAATTCAGATTCAGAATTCAGATTCAGAATTCAGATTCAGAATTCAGATTCAGAATTCAGATTCAGAATTCAGATTCAGAATTCAGATTCAGAATTCAGATTCAGAATTCAGATTCAGAATTCAGATTCAGAATTCAGATTCAGAATTCAGATTCAGAATTCAGATTCAGAATTCAGATTCAGAATTCAGATTCAGAATTCAGATTCAGAATTCAGATTCAGAATTCAGATTCAGAATTCAGATTCAGAATTCAGATTCAGAATTCAGATTCAGAATTCAGATTCAGAATTCAGATTCAGAATTCAGATTCAGAATTCAGATTCAGAATTCAGAATCAGAATTCAGAATCAGAATTCAGATTCAGAATTCAGATTCAGAATTCAGATTCAGAATTCAGATTCAGAATTCAGATTCAGAATTCAGATTCAGAATTCAGATTCAGAATTCAGATTCAGAATTCAGATTCAGAATTCAGATTCAGAATTCAGATTCAGAATTCAGATTCAGAATTCAGATTCAGAATTCAGATTCAGAATTCAGATTCAGAATTCAGATTCAGAATTCAGATTCAGAATTCAGATTCAGAATTCAGATTCAGAATTCAGATTCAGAATTCAGATT
Source organism: Uranotaenia lowii (assembly GCF_029784155.1). Taxonomy (NCBI): domain Eukaryota; kingdom Metazoa; phylum Arthropoda; class Insecta; order Diptera; family Culicidae; genus Uranotaenia; species Uranotaenia lowii. The sequence continues at coordinate 40,795 of NW_026598118.1, forward strand.
CAGAATTCAGATTCAGAATTCAGATTCAGAATTCAGATTCAGAATTCAGATTCAGAATTCAGAATTCAAAATTCAGATTCAGAATTCAGATTCAGAATTCAGATTCAGAATTCAGATTCAGAATTCAGATTCAGAATTCAGATTCAGAATTCAGATTCAGAATTCAGATTCAGAATTCAGATTCAGAATTCAGATTCAGAATTCAGATTCAGAATTCAGATTCAGAATTCAGATTCAGAATTCAGATTCAGAATTCAGATTCAAAATTCAGATTCAGAATTCAGATTCAGAATTCAGATTCAGAATTCAGATTCAGAATTCAGATTCAGAATTCAGATTCAGAATTCAGATTCAGAATTCAGATTCAGAATTCAGATTCAGAATTTAGATTCAGAATTCAGATTTAGAATTCAGATTTAGAATTCAGATTCAGAATTCAGATTCAGAATTCAGATTCAGAATTCAGATTCAGAATTCAGATTCAGAATTCAGATTCAGAAAACAGATTCAGAATTCAGATTCAGAATTCAGATTCAGAATTCAGATTCAGAATTCAGATTCAGAATTCAGATTCAGAATTCAGAATTCAGATACAGAATTCAGATTCAGAATTCCGATTCAGAATTCAGATTCAGAATTCAGATTCAGAATTCAGATTCAGAATTCAGATTCAGAATTCAGATTCAGAATTCAGATTCAGAATTCAGATTCAGAATTCAGATTCAGAATTCAGATTCAGAATTCAGATTCAGAATTCAGATTCAGAATTCAGATTCAGAATTCAGATTCAGAATTCAGATTCAGAATTCAGATTCAGAATTCAGATTCAGAATTCAGATTCAGAATTCAGATTCAGAATTCAGATTCAGAATTCAGATTCAGAATTCAGATTCAGAATTCAGATTCAGAATTCAGATTCAGAATTCAGATTCAGAATTCAGATTCAGAATTCAGATTCAGAATTCAGATTCTGTAAATTTATTTTTCGGCATATCGGTGAAAAGTAGTTATGAAATTGATAAAGATGGATAGAGAAGTGAGAAGAAAATTTACAGATGTTGAAAAGAGCGAAAGAGCATTTTTTGCGAGGAAACTTATTAACGTACACCATACTTTACCCTGCAACATTTCATTATTTAGGAGAAGTAGTACCGGGATAGAGGTGGCACTACCTTAACCTATACAATGAAATCTGGTTGGTCCGAAGTCTACATGTGGTGAACACGTATACTCCGGAGGGGCCCGTCCGGAGTATACGTGTTCACCACATGTAGACTTCGGACCAACCAGATTTCATTGTATAGGTTAAGGTAGTGCCACCTCTATCCCGGTACTACTTCTCCTAAATAATGAAATGTTGCAGGGTAAAGTATGGTGTACGTTAATAAGTTTCCTCGCAAAAATGCTCTTTCGCTCTTTTCAACATCTGTAAATTTTCTTCTCACTTCTCTATCCATCTTTATCAATTTCATAACTACTTTTCACCGATATGCCGAAAAATAAATTTACAAAATTAATTAACGGTGGTTAACTTATCTTAAGAATTCAGATTCAGAATTCAGATTCAGAATTCAGATTCAGAATTCAGATTCAGAATTCAGATTCAGAATTCAGATTCAGAATTCAGATTCAGAATTCAGATTCAGAATTCAGATTCAGAATTCAGATTCATAATTCAGATTCAGAATTCAGATTCAGAATTCAGATTCAGAATTCAGATTCAGAATTCAGATTCAGAATTCAGATTCAGAATTCAGAATTCAGATACAGAATTCAGATTCAGAATTCCGATTCAGAATTCAGATTCAGAATTCAGATTCAGAATTCAGATTCAGAATTCAGATTCAGAATTCAGATTCAGAATTCAGATTCAGAATTCAGATTCAGAATTCAGATTCAGAATTCAGATTCAGAATTCAGATTCAGAATTCAGATTCAGAATTCAGATTCAGAATTCAGATTCAGAATTCAGATTCAGAATTCAGATTCAGAATTCAGATTCAGAATTCAGATTCAGAATTCAGATTCAGAATTCAGATTCAGAATTCAGATTCAGAATTCAGATTCAGAATTCAGATTCAGAATTCAGATTCAGAATTCAGATTCAGAATTCAGATTCAGAATTCAGATTCAGAATTCAGATTCAGAATTCAGATTCAGAATTCAGATTCAGAATTCAGATTCAGAATTCAGATTCAGAATTCAGATTCAGAATTCAGAATCAGAATTCAGATTCAGAATTCAGATTCAGAATTCAGATTCAGAATTCAGATTCAGAATTCAGATTCAGAATTCAGATTCAGAATTCAGATTCAGAATTCAGATTCAGAATTCAGATTCAGAATTCAGATTCAGAATTCAGATTCAGAATTCAGATTCAGAATTCAGATTCAGAATTCAGATTCAGAATTCAGATTCAGAATTCAGATTCAGAATTCAGATTCAGAATTCAGATTCAGAATTCAGATTCAGAATTCAGATTCAGAATTCAGATTCAGAATTCAGATTCAGAATTCAGATTCAGAATTCAGATTCAGAATTCAGATTCAGAATTCAGATTCAGAATTCAGATTCAGAATTCAGATTCAGAATTCAGATTCAGAATTCAGATTCAGAATTCAGATTCAGAATTCAGAATTCAAAATTCAGATTCAGAATTCAGATTCAGAATTCAGATTCAGAATTCAGATTCAGAATTCAGATTCAGAATTCAGATTCAGAATTCAGATTCAGAATTCAGATTCAGAATTCAGATTCAGAATTCAGATTCAGAATTCAGATTCAGAATTCAGATTCAGAATTCAGATTCAGAATTCAGATTCAGAATTCAGATTCAAAATTCAGATTCAGAATTCAGATTCAGAATTCAGATTCAGAATTCAGATTCAGAATTCAGATTCAGAATTCAGATTCAGAATTCAGATTCAGAATTTAGATTCAGAATTCAGATTTAGAATTCAGATTCAGAATTCAGATTCAGAATTCAGATTCAGAATTCAGATTCAGAATTCAGATTCAGAATTCAGATTCAGAATTCAGATTCAGAATTCAGATTCAGAATTCAGATTCAGAATTCAGATTCAGAATTCAGATTCAGAATTCAGATTCAGAATTCAGATTCAGAATTCAGATTCAGAATTCAGATTCAGAATTCAGATTCAGAATTCAGATTCAGAATTCAGATTCAGAATTCAGATTCAGAATTCAGATTCAGAATTCAGAATTCAGATACAGAATTCAGATTCAGAATTCCGATTCAGAATTCAGATTCAGAATTCAGATTCAGAATTCAGATTCAGAATTCAGATTCAGAATTCAGATTCAGAATTCAGATTCAGAATTCAGATTCAGAATTCAGATTCAGAATTCAGATTCAGAATTCAGATTCAGAATTCAGATTCAGAATTCAGATTCAGAATTCAGATTCAGAATTCAGATTCAGAATTCAGATTCAGAATTCAGATTCAGAATTCAGATTCAGAATTCAGATTCAGAATTCAGATTCAGAATTCAGATTCAGAATTCAGATTCAGAATTCAGATTCAGAATTCAGATTCAGAATTCAGATTCAGAATTCAGATTCAGAATTCAGATTCAGAATTCAGATTCAGAATTCAGATTCAGAATTCAGATTCAGAATTCAGATTCAGAATTCAGATTCAGAATTCAGATTCAGAATTCAGATTCAGAATTCAGATTCAGAATTCAGATTCAGAATTCAGATTCAGAATTCAGATTCAGAATTCAGATTCAGAATTCAGATTCAGAATTCAGATTCAGAATTCAGATTCAGAATTCAGATTCAGAATTCAGATTCAGAATTCAGATTCAGAATTCAGATTCAGAATTCAGATTCAGAATTCAGATTCAGAATTCAGATTCAGAATTCTGAATCTGAATTCTGAATCTGAATTCTGAATCTGAATTCAGATTCAGAATTCAGATTCAGAATTCAGATTCAGAATTCTGAATTCTGAAACACGATTTTGTTTTGTGAAAACTTCTTTTCACAATTTTTTCTGAAATTAAGGGTGCTGCATACTTTTAGGGGTAAAACCATACTACTAAAAGTTGTAAAATCCGATATCATAAAAAAAAAATTTTGGATGAAAGGAATTTTAATGTTGACAAACGCGTGATGCAAAACAATCATATTCCAGCAAATAAAAATGAGATTTACAAGATAAAGAATTCAGATTCAGAATTCAGATTCAGAATTTAGATTCAGATTCAGAATTCAGATTCAGAATTCAGATTCAGAATTCAGATTCAGAATTCAGATTCAGAATTAAGATTCAGAATTCAGATTCAGAATTCAAAATTCAGATTCAGAATTCAGATTCAGAATTCAGATTCAGAATTCAGATTCAGAATTCAGAATTCAGAATTCAGATTCAGAATTCAGATTCAGAATTCAGATTCAGAATTCAGATTCAGAATTCAGATTCAGAATTCAGATTCAGAATTCAGATTCAGAATTCAGATTCAGAATTCAGATTCAGAATTCAGATTCAGAATTCAGATTCAGAATTCAGATTCAGAATTCAGATTCAGAATTCAGATTCAGAATTCAGATTCAGAATTCAGATTCAGAATTCAGATTCAGAATTCAGATTCAGAATTCAGATTCAGAATTCAGATTCAGAATTCAGATTCAGAATTCAGATTCAGAATTCAGATTCAGAATTCAGATTCAGAATTCAGATTCAGAATTCAGATTCAAAATTCAGATTCAGAATTCAGATTCAGAATTCAGATTCAGAATTCAGATTCAGAATTCAGATTCAGAATTCAGATTCAGAATTCAGATTCAGAATTCAGATTCAGAATTAAGATTCAGAATTCAGATTCAGAATTCAGATTCAGAATTCAGATTCAGAATTCAGAATTCAGAATTCAGATTCAGAATTCAGATTCAGAATTCAGATTCAGAATTCAGATTCAGAATTCAGATTCAGAATTCAGATTCAGAATTCAGATTCAGAATTCAGATTCAGAATTCAGATTCAGAATTCAGATTCAGAATTCAGATTCAGAATTCAGATTCAGAATTCAGATTCAGAATTCAGATTCAGAATTCAGATTCAGAATTCAGATTCAGAATTCAGATTCAGAATTCAGATTCAGAATTCAGATTCAGAATTCAGATTCAGAATTAAGATTCAGAATTCAGATTCAGAATTCAGATTCAGAATTCAGATTCAGAATTCAGATTCAGAATTCAGATTCAGAATTCAGATTCAGAATTCAGATTCAGAATTCAGATTCAGAATTCAGATTCAGAATTCAGATTCAGAATTCAGATTCAGATTCAGAATTCAGATTCAGATTCAGAATTCAGATTTAGAATACAGAATTCAGATTCAGAATTCAGATTCAGAATTCAGATTCAGAATTCAGATTCAGAATTCAGATTCAGAATTCAGATTCAGAATTCAGATTCAGAATTCAGATTCAGAATTCAGATTCAGAATTCAGATTCAGAATTCAGATTCAGAATTCAGAATTCAGATTCAGAATTCAGATTCAGAATTCAGATTCAGAATTTAGATTCAGAATTCAGATTCAGATTCAGAATTCAGATTCAGAATTCAGATTCAGAATTCAGATTCAGAATTCAGATTCAGAATTCAGATTCAGAATTCAGATTCAGAATTCAGAATTCAGATTCAGAATTCAGATTCAGAATTCAGATTCAGAATTCAGATTCAGAATTCAGATTCAGAATTCAGATTCAGAATTCAGATTCAGAATTCAGATTCAGAATTCAGATTCAGAATTCAGATTCAGAATTCAGATTCAGAATTCAGATTCAGAATTCAGATTCAGAATTCAGATACAGAATTCAGATTCAGAATTCAGATTCAGAATTCAGATTCAGAATTCAGATTCAGAATTCAGATTCAGAATTCAGATTCAGAATTCAGATTCAGAATTCAGATTCAAAATTCAGATTCAGAATTCAGATTCAGAATTCAGATTCAGAATTCAGATTCAGAATTCAGATTCAGAATTCAGATTCAGAATTCAGATTCAGAATTCAGATTCAGAATTCAGATTCAGAATTCAGATTCAGAATTAAGATTCAGAATTCAGATTCAGAATTCAGATTCAGAATTCAGATTCAGAATTCAGAATTCAGAATTCAGATTCGGAATTCAGATTCAGAATTCAGATTCAGAATTCAGATTCAGAATTCAGATTCAGAATTCAGATTCAGAATTCAGATTCAGAATTCAGATTCAGAATTCAGATTCAGAATTCAGATTCAGAATTCAGATTCAGAATTCAGATTCAGAATTCAGATTCAGAATTCAGATTCAGAATTCAGATTCAGAATTCAGATTCAGAATTCAGATTCAGAATTCAGATTCAGAATTCAGATTCAGAATTCAGATTCAGAATTCAGATTCAGAATTCAGATTCAGAATTCAGATTCAGAATTCAGATTCAGAATTCAGATTCAGAATTCAGATTCAGAATTCAGATTCAGAATTCAGATTCAGAATTCAGATTCAGAATTCAGATTCAGAATTCAGATTCAGAATTCAGAATTCAGATTCAGAATTCAGATTCAGAATTCAGATTCAGAATTCAGATTCAGAATTCAGATTCAGAATTCAGATTCAGAATTCAGATTCAGAATTCAGATTCAGAATTCAAAATTCAAATTCAGAATTCAGAATTCAGAATTCAGAATTCAGATTCAGAATTCAGATTCAGAATTCAGATTCAGAATTCAGATTCAGAATTCAGATTCAGAATTCAGATTCAGAATTCAGATTCAGAATTCAGATTCAGAATTCAGATTCAGAATTCAGATTCAGAATTCAGATTCAGAATTCAGATTCAGAATTCAGATTCAGAATTCAGATTCAGAATTCAGATTCAGAATTCAGATTCAGAATTCAGATTCAGAATTCAGATTCAGAATTCAGATTCAGAATTCAGATTCAGAATTCAGATTCAGAATTCAGATTCAGAATTCAGATTCAGAATTCAGATTCAGAATTCAGATTCAGAATTCAGATTCAGAATTCAGATTCAGAATTCAGATTTTTTTTTTTTTTTTTTTTTTTTTTTTTTTTTTTTTTTTTTTTTTTTTTTTTTTTTTGTAGCGGCCCACCACACTCCCCCATACCAAAAGGCTCCATTGAGCCCCCTGGTAATGGACGCTACTGTTCTCAGCACGTCTGGCAGCAGAAGCAAAAACAAACAATCTAATACGCGACGCGAGCAAAACATTACTCGTGCTGAGAACTCAAAGTTTATAGTTTAATGCGAGGATATGTGGCGATATAAGTTAAACTAATTTATACTTTGAATCTCAATGGAAAGAGATTTCCTTTAAAGAGATTCATTTTTAAGAAAATTTTAAATATTTATATAAAAAGTAATACTAAAATTAAGGGATTAAAATTAAAAGATTAAGTTATAACTATAATTTTACAATAATTAACGCTACAAAATTACAAAAATAATAAAGGCTAGCTTTGTTCGGCTTGTTTTACGGGCTTAATTTATCTTTAAATATTTGAAGCAATTTGACTTTGAAAATGGATCGTGAACTGATTTCTTTTAATTCATTAGGTAGGGAATTATATTTTGTTGGTCCAATAAACGATATCCTTTTTTGTCCTAGGGAGGTTGAGGATCGACAGCGTTGAAGATAATTTAAGTGACGAGTATTATGTGTTCGTATTCCCGTTGTGAAACGTAGGTTTTGAATAGAAGTTGACGAATGCAGGTTATCAAAGACATACAATATAGTTTGGAGATCACAAAGATCTGATAAGGGTAAGATATTATGGACTCTGGATGAATAAATAAGCCTAGTTGGATGCAGCAAAGGAAGATTGTAAATATTTTTCAAGCATCTATTTTGCAAAGTTTGCAATTTAGATTCAGAATTCAGATTTAGAATTCAGATTCAGAATTCAGATTCAGAATTCAGATTCAGAATTCAGATTCAGAATTCAGATTCAGAATTCAGATTCAGAAAACAGATTCAGAATTCAGATTCAGAATTCAGATTCAGAATTCAGATTCAGAATTCAGATTCAGAATTCAGATTCAGAATTCAGAATTCAGATACAGAATTCAGATTCAGAATTCCGATTCAGAATTCAGATTCAGAATTCAGATTCAGAATTCAGATTCAGAATTCAGATTCAGAATTCAGATTCAGAATTCAGATTCAGAATTCAGATTCAGAATTCAGATTCAGAATTCAGATTCAGAATTCAGATTCAGAATTCAGATTCAGAATTCAGATTCAGAATTCAGATTCAGAATTCAGATTCAGAATTCAGATTCAGAATTCAGATTCAGAATTCAGATTCAGAATTCAGATTCAGAATTCAGATTCAGAATTCAGATTCAGAATTCAGATTCAGAATTCAGATTCAGAATTCAGATTCAGAATTCAGATTCAGAATTCAGATTCAGAATTCAGATTCAGAATTCAGATTCAGAATTCAGATTCAGAATTCAGATTCAGAATTCAGATTCAGAATTCAGATTCAGAATTCAGATTCAGAATTCAGATTCAGAATTCAGATTCAGAATTCAGATTCAGAATTCAGATTCAGAATTCTGAATCTGAATTCTGAATCTGAATTCTGAATCTGAATTCAGATTCAGAATTCAGATTCAGAATTCAGATTCAGAATTCTGAATTCTGAAACACGATTTTGTTTTGTGAAAACTTCTTTTCACAATTTTTTCTGAAATTAAGGGTGCTGCATACTTTTAGGGGTAAAACCATACTACTAAAAGTTGTAAAATCCGATATCATAAAAAAAAAATTTTGGATGAAAGGAATTTTAATGTTGACAAACGCGTGATGCAAAACAATCATATTCCAGCAAATAAAAATGAGATTTACAAGATAAAGAATTCAGATTCAGAATTCAGATTCAGAATTTAGATTCAGATTCAGAATTCAGATTCAGAATTCAGATTCAGAATTCAGATTCAGAATTCAGATTCAGAATTAAGATTCAGAATTCAGATTCAGAATTCAAAATTCAGATTCAGAATTCAGATTCAGAATTCAGATTCAGAATTCAGATTCAGAATTCAGAATTCAGAATTCAGAATTCAGAATTCAGATTCAGAATTCAGATTCAGAATTCAGATTCAGAATTCAGATTCAGAATTCAGATTCAGAATTCAGATTCAGAATTCAGATTCAGAATTCAGATTCAGAATTCAGATTCAGAATTCAGATTCAGAATTCAGATTCAGAATTCAGATTCAGAATTCAGATTCAGAATTCAGATTCAGAATTCAGATTCAGAATTCAGATTCAGAATTCAGATTCAGAATTCAGATTCAGAATTCAGATTCAGAATTCAGATTCAGAATTCAGATTCAGAATTCAGATTCAGAATTCAGATTCAAAATTCAGATTCAGAATTCAGATTCAGAATTCAGATTCAGAATTCAGATTCAGAATTCAGATTCAGAATTCAGATTCAGAATTCAGATTCAGAATTCAGATTCAGAATTAAGATTCAGAATTCAGATTCAGAATTCAGATTCAGAATTCAGATTCAGAATTCAGAATTCAGAATTCAGATTCAGAATTCAGATTCAGAATTCAGATTCAGAATTCAGATTCAGAATTCAGATTCAGAATTCAGATTCAGAATTCAGATTCAGAATTCAGATTCAGAATTCAGATTCAGAATTCAGATTCAGAATTCAGATTCAGAATTCAGATTCAGAATTCAGATTCAGAATTCAGATTCAGAATTCAGATTCAGAATTCAGATTCAGAATTCAGATTCAGAATTCAGATTCAGAATTCAGATTCAGAATTCAGATTCAGAATTCAGATTCAGAATTAAGATTCAGAATTCAGATTCAGAATTCAGATTCAGAATTCAGATTCAGAATTCAGATTCAGAATTCAGATTCAGAATTCAGATTCAGAATTCAGATTCAGAATTCAGATTCAGAATTCAGATTCAGAATTCAGATTCAGAATTCAGATTCAGAATTCAGATTCAGATTCAGAATTCAGATTCAGATTCAGAATTCAGATTTAGAATACAGAATTCAGATTCAGAATTCAGATTCAGAATTCAGATTCAGAATTCAGATTCAGAATTCAGATTCAGAATTCAGATTCAGAATTCAGATTCAGAATTCAGATTCAGAATTCAGATTCAGAATTCAGATTCAGAATTCAGATTCAGAATTCAGAATTCAGATTCAGAATTCAGATTCAGAATTCAGATTCAGAATTCAGATTCAGAATTCAGATTCAGAATTCAGATTCAGAATTCAGATTCAGAATTCAGATTCAGAATTCAGATTCAGAATTCAGATTCAGAATTCAGAATTCAGATTCAGAATTCAGATTCAGAATTCAGATTCAGAATTCAGATTCAGAATTCAGATTCAGAATTCAGATTCAGAATTCAGATTCAGAATTCAGATTCAGAATTCAGATTCAGAATTCAGATTCAGAATTCAGATTCAGAATTCAGATTCAGAATTCAGATTCAGAATTCAGATACAGAATTCAGATTCAGAATTCAGATTCAGAATTCAGATTCAGAATTCAGATTCAGAATTCAGATTCAGAATTCAGATTCAGAATTCAGATTCAGAATTCAGATTCAAAATTCAGATTCAGAATTCAGATTCAGAATTCAGATTCAGAATTCAGATTCAGAATTCAGATTCAGAATTCAGATTCAGAATTCAGATTCAGAATTCAGATTCAGAATTCAGATTCAGAATTCAGATTCAGAATTAAGATTCAGAATTCAGATTCAGAATTCAGATTCAGAATTCAGATTCAGAATTCAGAATTCAGAATTCAGATTCAGAATTCAGATTCAGAATTCAGATTCAGAATTCAGATTCAGAATTCAGATTCAGAATTCAGATTCAGAATTCAGATTCAGAATTCAGATTCAGAATTCAGATTCAGAATTCAGATTCAGAATTCAGATTCAGAATTCAGATTCAGAATTCAGATTCAGAATTCAGATTCAGAATTCAGATTCAGAATTCAGATTCAGAATTCAGATTCAGAATTCAGATTCAGAATTCAGATTCAGAATTCAGATTCAGAATTCAGATTCAGAATTCAGATTCAGAATTCAGATTCAGAATTCAGATTCAGAATTCAGATTCAGAATTCAGATTCAGAATTCAGATTCAGAATTCAGATTCAGAATTCAGATTCAGAATTCAGATTCAGAATTCAGATTCAGAATTCAGATTCAGAATTCAGAATTCAGATTCAGAATTCAGATTCAGAATTCAGATTCAGAATTCAGATTCAGAATTCAGATTCAGAATTCAGATTCAGAATTCAGATTCAGAATTCAGATTCAGAATTCAAAATTCAAATTCAGAATTCAGAATTCAGAATTCAGAATTCAGATTCAGAATTCAGATTCAGAATTCAGATTCAGAATTCAGATTCAGAATTCAGATTCAGAATTCAGATTCAGAATTCAGATTCAGAATTCAGATTCAGAATTCAGATTCAGAATTCAGATTCAGAATTCAGATTCAGAATTCAGATTCAGAATTCAGATTCAGAATTCAGATTCAGAATTCAGATTCAGAATTCAGATTCAGAATTCAGATTCAGAATTCAGATTCAGAATTCAGATTCAGAATTCAGATTCAGAATTCAGATTCAGAATTCAGATTCAGAATTCAGATTCAGAATTCAGATTCAGAATTCAGATTCAGAATTCAGATTCAGAATTCAGATTCAGAATTCAGATTTTTTTTTTTTTTTTTTTTTTTTTTTTTTTTTTTTTTTTTTTTTTTTTTTTTTTTTTTTTTTTTTTTTTTTTTTTTTTGTAGCGGCCCACCACACTCCCCCATACCAAAAGGCTCCATTGAGCCCCCTGGTAATGGACGCTACTGTTCTCAGCACGTCTGGCAGCAGAAGCAAAAACAAACAATCTAATACGCGACGCGAGCAAAACATTACTCGTGCTGAGAACTCAAAGTTTATAGTTTAATGCGAGGATATGTGGCGATATAAGTTAAACTAATTTATACTTTGAATCTCAATGGAAAGAGATTTCCTTTAAAGAGATTCATTTTTAAGAAAATTTTAAATATTTATATAAAAAGTAATACTAAAATTAAGGGATTAAAATTAAAAGATTAAGTTATAACTATAATTTTACAATAATTAACGCTACAAAATTACAAAAATAATAAAGGCTAGCTTTGTTCGGCTTGTTTTACGGGCTTAATTTATCTTTAAATATTTGAAGCAATTTGACTTTGAAAATGGATCGTGAACTGATTTCTTTTAATTCATTAGGTAGGGAATTATATTTTGTTGGTCCAATAAACGATATCCTTTTTTGTCCTAGGGAGGTTGAGGATCGACAGCGTTGAAGATAATTTAAGTGACGAGTATTATGTGTTCGTATTCCCGTTGTGAAACGTAGGTTTTGAATAGAAGTTGACGAATGCAGGTTATCAAAGACATACAATATAGTTTGGAGATCACAAAGATCTGATAAGGGTAAGATATTATGGACTCTGGATGAATAAATAAGCCTAGTTGGATGCAGCAAAGGAAGATTGTAAATATTTTTCAAGCATCTATTTTGCAAAGTTTGAAGTTTATGTAAGTGTGAAAGAGATGCTCGTCCCCAGACTGTTATAAGATAATGAAATAAGGAGTGAATGAAAGCATAATAGAATTTTAAAAGAACATGTTGTGTCACAAAGTTCTTCAATCTCCACAGTACACCACAGAGGGGAGAAATTCTTTTTTCTAAATGTTGTATATGACAACTCCAGGAAAGAGTACTATCTAAATGAATACCTAGGTATTTGAAGGTTTTCACCTCTTGTATGGCAAACTGATTCATATGTGGATCCCTGTGTTGTGATATTACTTTCCTGGATGAATGGAATAACATGTATTTAGTTTTTTCGTAGTTTAAAGAGAGTAGATTGCTATTGAAAAATGTAGATAGCAATCTCAAATCGTGTTCCAGGTTTTCGATTATTGTATTTGGAGACTTTCCTGTGTAAAATAAAGCAGTATCATCCGCAAAAAGCCGTGCTGTACCAATAAGAGGAAGATTACAAATGTCGTTAATGTAAATAAGAAAAAGTAAAGGACCTATGTTACTGCCCTGTGGAACCCCTATATTGATATTTCTGAATTCGCTTGCTATTCCTTCAACCACAACAAATTGTTTCCTGTTGTTCAAATAACTTCGAATTATGTCATTTGCTTTTCCCCTTATTCCGTATCTGTCTAATTTTTCTAATAATATTTCATGATTCAGTGTGTCGAACGCTTTTTTCAGGTCCAAAAATAAAGCTCCGACAATATTTTTAGAATCAACCTCTGTTATAATTGAGTCAACTAGTTCAGAAACAGCTAGAATTCAGATTCAGAATTCAGATTCAGAATTCAGATTCAGAATTCAGATTCAGAATTCAGATTCAGAATTCAGATTCAGAATTCAGATTCAGAATTCAGATTCAGAATTCAGATTCAGAATTCAGATTCAGAATTCAGATTCAGAATTCAGATTCAGAATTCAGATTCAGAATTCAGATTCAGAATTCAGATTCAGAATTCAGATTCAGAATTCAGATTCAGAATTCAGATTCAGAATTCAGATTCAGAATTCAGATTCAAAATTCAGATTCAGAATTCAGATTCAGAATTCAGATTCAGAATTCAGATTCAGAATTCAGATTCAGAATTCAGATTCAGAATTCAGATTCAGAATTCAGATTCAGAATTAAGATTCAGAATTTAGATTCAGAATTCAGATTCAGAATTCAGATTCAGAATTCAGAATTCAGAA
>NW_026598119.1:0-54451 GCF_029784155.1 Uranotaenia lowii
AAATGACAAAAATGACAAAAATGACAAAAATGACAAAAATGACAAAAATGACAAAAATGACAAAAATGACAAAAATGACAAAAATGACAAAAATGACAAAAATGACAAAAATGACAAAAATGACAAAAATGACAAAAATGACAAAAATGACAAAAATGACAAAAATGACAAAAATGACAAAAATGACAAAAATGACAAAAATGACAAAAATGACAAAAATGACAAAAATGACAAAAATGACAAAAATGACAAAAATGACAAAAATGACAAAAATGACAAAAATGACAAAAATGACAAAAATGACAAAAATGACAAAAATGACAAAAATGACAAAAATGACAAAAATGACAAAAATGACAAAAATGACAAAAATGACAAAAATGACAAAAATGACAAAAATGACAAAAATGACAAAAATGACAAAAATGACAAAAATGACAAAAATGACAAAAATGACAAAAATGACAAAAATGACAAAAATGACAAAAATGACAAAAATGACAAAAATGACAAAAATGACAAAAATGACAAAAATGACAAAAATGACAAAAATGACAAAAATGACAAAAATGACAAAAATGACAAAAATGACAAAAATGACAAAAATGACAAAAATGACAAAAATGACAAAAATGACAAAAATGACAAAAATGACAAAAATGACAAAAATGACAAAAATGACAAAAATGACAAAAATGACAAAAATGACAAAAATGACAAAAATGACAAAAATGACAAAAATGACAAAAATGACAAAAATGACAAAAATGACAAAAATGACAAAAATGACAAAAATGACAAAAATGACAAAAATGACAAAAATGACAAAAATGACAAAAATGACAAAAATGACAAAAATGACAAAAATGACAAAAATGACAAAAATGACAAAAATGACAAAAATGACAAAAATGACAAAAATGACAAAAATGACAAAAATGACAAAAATGACAAAAATGACAAAAATGACAAAAATGACAAAAATGACAAAAATGACAAAAATGACAAAAATGACAAAAATGACAAAAATGACAAAAATGACAAAAATGACAAAAATGACAAAAATGACAAAAATGACAAAAATGACAAAAATGACAAAAATGACAAAAATGACAAAAATGACAAAAATGACAAAAATGACAAAAATGACAAAAATGACAAAAATGACAAAAATGACAAAAATGACAAAAATGACAAAAATGACAAAAATGACAAAAATGACAAAAATGACAAAAATGACAAAAATGACAAAAATGACAAAAATGACAAAAATGACAAAAATGACAAAAATGACAAAAATGACAAAAATGACAAAAATGACAAAAATGACAAAAATGACAAAAATGACAAAAATGACAAAAATGACAAAAATGACAAAAATGACAAAAATGACAAAAATGACAAAAATGACAAAAATGACAAAAATGACAAAAATGACAAAAATGACAAAAATGACAAAAATGACAAAAATGACAAAAATGACAAAAATGACAAAAATGACAAAAATGACAAAAATGACAAAAATGACAAAAATGACAAAAATGACAAAAATGACAAAAATGACAAAAATGACAAAAATGACAAAAACGACAAAAATGACAAAAATGACAAAAATGACAAAAATGACAAAAATGACAAAAATGACAAAAATGACAAAAATGACAAAAATGACAAAAATGACAAAAATGACCAAAATAACAAAAATAACAAAAATGACAAAAATGACAAAAATGACAAAAATGACAAAAATGACAAAAATGACAAAAATGACAAAAATGACAAAAATGACAAAAATGACAAAAATGACAAAAATGACAAAAATGACAAAAATGACAAAAATGACAAAAATGACAAAAATGACAAAAATGACAAAAATGACAAAAATGACAAAAATGACAAAAATGACAAAAATGACAAAAACGACAAAAATGACAAAAATGACAAAAATGACAAAAATGACAAAAATGACAAAAATGACAAAAATGACAAAAATGACAAAAATGACAAAAATGACAAAAATGACAAAAATGACAAAAATGACAAAAATGACAAAAATGACAAAAATGACAAAAATGACAAAAATGACAAAAATGACAAAAATGACAAAAATGACAAAAATGACAAAAATGACAAAAATGACAAAAATGACAAAAATGACAAAAACGACAAAAATGACAAAAATGACAAAAATGACAAAAATGACAAAAATGACAAAAATGACAAAAATGACAAAAATGACAAAAATGACAAAAATGACAAAAATGACCAAAATAACAAAAATAACAAAAATGACAAAAATGACAAAAATGACAAAAATGACAAAAATGACAAAAATGACAAAAATGACAAAAATGACAAAAATGACAAAAATGACAAAAATGACAAAAATGACAAAAATGACAAAAATGACAAAAATGACAAAAATGACAAAAATGACAAAAATGACAAAAATGACAAAAATGACAAAAATGACAAAAATGACAAAAATGACAAAAATGACAAAAATGACAAAAATGACAAAAATGACAAAAATGACAAAAATGACAAAAATGACAAAAATGACAAAAATGACAAAAATGACAAAAATGACAAAAATGACAAAAATGACAAAAATGACAAAAATGACAAAAATGACAAAAATGACAAAAATGACAAAAATGACAAAAATGACAAAAATGACAAAAATGACAAAAATGACAAAAATGACAAAAATGACAAAAATGACAAAAATGACAAAAATGACAAAAATGACAAAAATGACAAAAATGACAAAAATGACAAAAATGACAAAAATGACAAAAATGACAAAAATGACAAAAATGACAAAAATGACAAAAATGACAAAAATGACAAAAATGACAAAAATGACAAAAATGACAAAAATGACAAAAATGACAAAAATGACAAAAATGACAAAAATGACAAAAATGACAAAAATGACAAAAATGACAAAAATGACAAAAATGACAAAAATGACAAAAATGACAAAAATGACAAAAATGACAAAAATGACAAAAATGACAAAAATGACAAAAATGACAAAAATGACAAAAATGACAAAAATGACAAAAATGACAAAAATGACAAAAATGACAAAAATGACAAAAATGACAAAAATGACAAAAATGACAAAAATGACAAAAATGACAAAAATGACAAAAATGACAAAAATGACAAAAATGACAAAAATGACAAAAATGACAAAAATGACAAAAATGACAAAAATGACAAAAATGACAAAAATGACAAAAATGACAAAAATGACAAAAATGACAAAAATGACAAAAATGACAAAAATGACAAAAATGACAAAAATGACAAAAATGACAAAAATGACAAAAATGACAAAAATGACAAAAATGACAAAAATGACAAAAATGACAAAAATGACAAAAATGACAAAAATGACAAAAATGACAAAAATGACAAAAATGACAAAAATGACAAAAATGACAAAAATGACAAAAATGACAAAAATGACAAAAATGACAAAAATGACAAAAATGACAAAAATGACAAAAATGACAAAAATGACAAAAATGACAAAAATGACAAAAACGACAAAAATGACAAAAATGACAAAAATGACAAAAATGACAAAAATGACAAAAATGACAAAAATGACAAAAATGACAAAAATGACAAAAATGACCAAAATAACAAAAATAACAAAAATGACAAAAATGACAAAAATGACAAAAATGACAAAAATGACAAAAATGACAAAAATGACAAAAATGACAAAAATGACAAAAATGACAAAAATGACAAAAATGACAAAAATGACAAAAATGACAAAAATGACAAAAATGACAAAAATGACAAAAATGACAAAAATGACAAAAAATGACAAAAATGACAAAAATGACAAAAATGACAAAAATGACAAAAATGACAAAAATGACAAAAATGACAAAAATGACAAAAATGACAAAAATGACAAAAATGACAAAAATGACAAAAATGACAAAAATGACAAAAATGACAAAAATGACAAAAATGACAAAAATGACAAAAATGACAAAAATGACAAAAATGACAAAAATGACAAAAATGACAAAAATGACAAAAATGACAAAAATGACAAAAATGACAAAAATGACAAAAATGACAAAAATGACAAAAATGACAAAAATGACAAAAATGACAAAAATGACAAAAATGACAAAAATGACAAAAATGACAAAAATGACAAAAATGACAAAAATGACAAAAATGACAAAAATGACAAAAATGACAAAAATGACAAAAATGACAAAAATGACAAAAATGACAAAAATGACAAAAATGACAAAAATGACAAAAATGACAAAAATGACAAAAATGACAAAAATGACAAAAATGACAAAAATGACAAAAATGACAAAAATGACAAAAATGACAAAAATGACAAAAATGACAAAAATGACAAAAATGACAAAAATGACAAAAATGACAAAAATGACAAAAATGACAAAAATGACAAAAATGACAAAAATGACAAAAATGACAAAAATGACAAAAATGACAAAAATGACAAAAATGACAAAAATGACAAAAATGACAAAAATGACAAAAATGACAAAAATGACAAAAATGACAAAAATGACAAAAATGACAAAAATGACAAAAATGACAAAAATGACAAAAATGACAAAAATGACAAAAATGACAAAAATGACAAAAATGACAAAAATGACAAAAATGACAAAAATGACAAAAATGACAAAAATGACAAAAATGACAAAAATGACAAAAATGACAAAAATGACAAAAATGACAAAAATGACAAAAATGACAAAAATGACAAAAATGACAAAAATGACAAAAATGACAAAAATGACAAAAATGACAAAAATGACAAAAATGACAAAAATGACAAAAATGACAAAAATGACAAAAATGACAAAAATGACAAAAATGACAAAAATGACAAAAATGACAAAAATGACAAAAATGACAAAAATGACAAAAATGACAAAAATGACAAAAATGACAAAAATGACAAAAATGACAAAAATGACAAAAATGACAAAAATGACAAAAATGACAAAAATGACAAAAATGACAAAAATGACAAAAATGACAAAAATGACAAAAATGACAAAAATGACAAAAATGACAAAAATGACAAAAATGACAAAAATGACAAAAATGACAAAAATGACAAAAATGACAAAAATGACAAAAATGACAAAAATGACAAAAATGACAAAAATGACAAAAATGACAAAAATGACAAAAATGACAAAAATGACAAAAATGACAAAAATGACAAAAATGACAAAAATGACAAAAATGACAAAAATGACAAAAATGACAAAAATGACAAAAATGACAAAAATGACAAAAATGACAAAAATGACAAAAATGACAAAAATGACAAAAATGACAAAAATGACAAAAATGACAAAAATGACAAAAATGACAAAAATGACAAAAATGACAAAAATGACAAAAATGACAAAAATGACAAAAATGACAAAAATGACAAAAATGACAAAAATGACAAAAATGACAAAAATGACAAAATGACAAAAATGACAAAAATGACAAAAATGACAAAAATGACAAAAATGACAAAAATGACAAAAATGACAAAAATGACAAAAATGACAAAAATGACAAAAATGACAAAAATGACAAAAATGACAAAAATGACAAAAATGACAAAAATGACAAAAATGACAAAAATGACAAAAATGACAAAAATGACAAAAATGACAAAAATGACAAAAATGACAAAAATGACAAAAATGACAAAAATGACAAAAATGACAAAAATGACAAAAATGACAAAAATGACAAAAATGACAAAAATGACAAAAATGACAAAAATGACAAAAATGACAAAAATGACAAAAATGACAAAAATGACAAAAATGACAAAAATGACAAAAATGACAAAAATGACAAAAATGACAAAAATGACAAAAATGACAAAAATGACAAAAATGACAAAAATGACAAAAATGACAAAAATGACAAAAATGACAAAAATGACAAAAATGACAAAAATGACAAAAATGACAAAAATGACAAAAATGACAAAAATGACAAAAATGACAAAAATGACAAAAATGACAAAAATGACAAAAATGACAAAAATGACAAAAATGACAAAAATGACAAAAATGACAAAAATGACAAAAATGACAAAAATGACAAAAATGACAAAAATGACAAAAATGACAAAAATGACAAAAATGACAAAAATGACAAAAATGACAAAAATGACAAAAATGACAAAAATGACAAAAATGACAAAAATGACAAAAATGACAAAAATGACAAAAATGACAAAAATGACAAAAATGACAAAAATGACAAAAATGACAAAAATGACAAAAATGACAAAAATGACAAAAATGACAAAAATGACAAAAATGACAAAAATGACAAAAATGACAAAAATGACAAAAATGACAAAAATGACAAAAATGACAAAAATGACAAAAATGACAAAAATGACAAAAATGACAAAAATGACAAAAATGACAAAAATGACAAAAATGACAAAAATGACAAAAATGACAAAAATGACAAAAATGACAAAAATGACAAAAATGACAAAAATGACAAAAATGACAAAAATGACAAAAATGACAAAAATGACAAAAATGACAAAAATGACAAAAATGACAAAAATGACAAAAATGACAAAAATGACAAAAATGACAAAAATGACAAAAATGACAAAAATGACAAAAATGACAAAAATGACAAAAATGACAAAAATGACAAAAATGACAAAAATGACAAAAATGACAAAAATGACAAAAATGACGAAAATGACAAAAATGACAAAAATGACAAAAATGACAAAAATGACAAAAATGACAAAAATGACAAAAATGACAAAAATGACAAAAATGACAAAAATGACAAAAATGACAAAAATGACAAAAATGACAAAAATGACAAAAATGACAAAAATGACAAAAATGACAAAAATGACAAAAATGACAAAAATGACAAAAATGACAAAAATGACAAAAATGACAAAAATGACAAAAATGACAAAAATGACAAAAATGACAAAAATGACAAAAATGACAAAAATGACAAAAATGACAAAAATGACAAAAATGACAAAAATGACAAAAATGACAAAAATGACAAAAATGACAAAAATGACAAAAATGACAAAAATGACAAAAATGACAAAAATGACAAAAATGACAAAAATGACAAAAATGACAAAAATGACAAAAATGACAAAAATGACAAAAATGACAAAAATGACAAAAATGACAAAAATGACAAAAATGACAAAAATGACAAAAATGACAAAAATGACAAAAATGACAAAAATGACAAAAATGACAAAAATGACAAAAATGACAAAAATGACAAAAATGACAAAAATGACAAAAATGACAAAAATGACAAAAATGACAAAAATGACAAAAATGACAAAAATGACAAAAATGACAAAAATGACAAAAATGACAAAAATGACAAAAATGACAAAAATGACAAAAATGACAAAAATGACAGAAATGACAAAAATGACAGAAATGACAAAAATGACAAAAATGACAATAATGACAAAAATGACAAAAATGACAAAAATGACAAAAATGACAAAAATGACAAAAATGACAAAATTGACAAAAATGACAAAAATGACAAAAATGACAGAAATGACAAAAATGACAAAAATGACAAAAATGACAAAAATGACAATAATGACAAAAATGACAAAAATGACAAAAATGACAAAAATGACAAAAATGACAAAAATGACAAAATTGACAAAAATGACAAAAATGACAAAAATTACAAAAATGACAAAAATGACAAAAATGACAAAAATGACAAAAATGACAAAAATGACAAAAATGACAAAAATGACAAAAATGACAAAAATGACAAAAATGACAAAAATGACAAAAATGACAAAAATGACAAAAATGACAAAAATGACAAAAATGACAAAAATAACAAAAATGACAAAAATGACAAAAATGACAAAAATGACAAAAATGACAAAAATGACAAAAATGACAAAAATGACAAAAATGACAAAAATGACAAAATTGACAAAATTGACAAAATTGACAAAAATGACAAAAATGACAAAAATGACAAAAATGACAAAAATGACAAAAATGACAAAAATGACAAAAATGACAAAAATGACAAAAATGACAAAAATGACAAAAATGACAAAAATGACAAAAATGACAAAAATGACAAAAATGACAAAAATGACAAAAATGACAAAAATGACAAAAATGACAAAAATGACAAAAATTACAAAAATTACAAAAATGACAAAAATGACAAAAATGACAAAAATAACAAAAATGACAAAAATCACAAAAATCACAAAAATGACAAAAATGACAAAAATGACAAAAATGACAAAAATGACAAAAATGATAAAAATGACAAAAATGACAAAAATGACAAAATTGACAAAATTGACAAAATTGACAAAATTGACAAAATTGACAAAATTGACAAAATTGACAAAATTGACAAAATTGACAAAATTGACAAAATTGACAAAATTGACAAAATTGACAAAATTGACAAAATTGACAAAATTGACAAAATTGACAAAATTGACTAAATTGACAAAATTGACAAAATTGACAAAATTGACAAAATCGATAAAATTGACAAAAACGAAAAAAACGACAAAATTGATAAATTTGAAAAAATTGACAAAATTGACAAAATTGACAAAAATGACAAAATTGACAAAATTGACAAAATTGACAAAATTGACAAAATTGACAAAATTGACCAAATTGACAAAAATGACAAAATTGACAAAATTGACAAAATTGACAAAATTGACAAAAATGACAAAATTGACAAAATTGACAAAATTGACCAAATTGACAAAATTGACAAAATTGACAAAATTGACAAAATTGACAAAATTGACAAAATTCACAAAATTGACAAAATAGACAAAATAGACAAAATAGACAAAATTGACAAAATTGACAAAATTGACAAAATTGACAAAATTGACAAAATTGACAAAATTGACAAAATTGACAAAATTGACAAAATTGACAAAATTGACAAAATTGACAAAATTGACAAAATTGACAAAATTGACAAAATTGACAAAATTGACAAAATTGACAAAATTGACAAAAATGACAAAAATGAAAAAAATGACAAAAATGACAAAAATGACAAAAATGACAAAAATGACAAAAATGACAAAATTGACAAAATTGACAAAATTGACAAAATTGACAAAATTGACAAAAATGACAAAATTGACAAAATTGACAAAATTGACCAAATTGACAAAATTGACAAAATTGACAAAATTGACAAAATTGACAAAATTGACAAAATTGACAAAATTCACAAAATTGACAAAATAGACAAAATTGACAAAATTGACAAAATTGACAAAATTGACAAAATTGACAAAATTGACAAAATTGACAAAATTGACAAAATTGACAAAATTGACAAAATTGACAAAATTGACAAAATTGACAAAATTGACAAAATTGACAAAAATGACAAAAATGAAAAAAATGACAAAAATGACAAAAATGACAAAAATGACAAAAATGACAAAAATGACAAAAATGACAAAAATGACAAAAATGACAAAAATGACAAAAATGACAAAAATGACAAAAATGACAAAAATGACAAAAATGACAAAAATGACAAAAATGACAAAAATGACAAAAATGACAAAAATGACAAAAATGACAAAAATGACAAAAATGACAAAAATGACAAAAATGACAAAAATGACAAAAATGACAAAAATGACAAAAATGACAAAAATGACAAAAATGACAAAAATGACAAAAATGACAAAAATGACAAAAATGACAAAAATGACAAAAATGACAAAAATGACAAAAATGACAAAAATGACAAAAATGACAAAAATGACAAAAATTACAAAAATTACAAAAATGACAAAAATGACAAAAATGACAAAAATAACAAAAATGACAAAAATCACAAAAATCACAAAAATCACAAAAATGACAAAAATGACAAAAATGACAAAAATGACAAAAATGACAAAAATGACAAAAATGACAAAAATGATAAAAATGACAAAAATGACAAAAATGACAAAAATGACAAAAATGACAAAAATGACAAAAATGACAAAAATGACAAAAATGACAAAAATGACAAAAATGACAAAAATGATAAAAATGACAAAATTGACAAAATTGACAAAATTGTCAAAATTGACAAAATTGACAAAATTGACAAAACTGACAAAATTGACAAAATTGACAAAATTGACAAAATTGACAAAATTGACAAAATTGACAAAATTGACAAAATTGACAAAATTGACAAAATTGACAAAATTGACAAAATTGACAAAACTGACAAAAATGACAAAAATGACAAAAATGACAAAAATGACAAAAATGACAAAAATCACAAAAATCACAAAAATGACAAAAATGACAAAAATGACAAAAATGACAAAAATGATAAAAATGACAAAAATGACAAAAATGACAAAATTGACAAAATTGACAAAATTGACAAAATTGACAAAATTGACAAAATTGACAAAATTGACAAAATTGACAAAATTGACAAAATTGACAAAATTGACAAAATTGACAAAATTGACAAAATTGACAAAATTGACAAAATTGACAAAATTGACAAAATTGACAAAATTGACAAAATTGACTAAATTGACAAAATTGACAAAATTGACAAAATTGACAAAATCGATAAAATTGACAAAAACGAAAAAAACGACAAAATTGATAAATTTGAAAAAATTGACAAAATTGACAAAATTGACAAAAATGACAAAATTGACAAAATTGACAAAATTGACAAAATTGACCAAATTGACAAAAATGACAAAATTGACAAAATTGACAAAATTGACAAAATTGACAAAAATGACAAAATTGACAAAATTGACAAAATTGACCAAATTGACAAAATTGACAAAATTGACAAAATTGACAAAATTGACAAAATTGACAAAATTCACAAAATTGACAAAATAGACAAAATAGACAAAATAGACAAAATTGACAAAATTGACAAAATTGACAAAATTGACAAAATTGACAAAATTGACAAAATTGACAAAATTGACAAAATTGACAAAATTGACAAAATTGACAAAATTGACAAAATTGACAAAATTGACAAAATTGACAAAATTGACAAAATTGACAAAATTGACAAAATTGACAAAATTGACAAAATTGACAAAATTGACAAAATTGACAAAATTGACAAAATTGACAAAAATGACAAAAATGAAAAAAATGACAAAAATGACAAAAATGACAAAAATGACAAAAATGACAAAATTGACAAAATTGACAAAATTGACAAAATTGACAAAAATGACAAAATTGACAAAATTGACAAAATTGACCAAATTGACAAAATTGACAAAATTGACAAAATTGACAAAATTGACAAAATTGACAAAATTGACAAAATTGACAAAATTGACAAAATTGACAAAATTGACAAAAATGACAAAAATGACAAAAATGACAAAAATGACAAAAATGACAAAAATGACAAAAATGACAAAAATGACAAAAATGACAAAAATGACAAAAATGACAAAAATTACAAAAATTACAAAAATGACAAAAATGACAAAAATGACAAAAATGACAAAAATAACAAAAATGACAAAAATCACAAAAATCACAAAAATGACAAAAATGACAAAAATGACAAAAATGACAAAAATGACAAAAATGATAAAAATGACAAAAATGACAAAAATGACAAAATTGACAAAATTGACAAAATTGACAAAATTGACAAAATTGACAAAATTGACAAAATTGACAAAATTGACAAAATTGACCAAATTGACAAAATTGACAAAATTGACAAAATTGACAAAATTGACAAAATTGACAAAATTGACAAAATTGACAAAATTGACAAAATTGACAAAATTGACAAAATTGACAAAATTGACAAAATTGACAAAATTGACAAAATTGACAAAATTGACAAAATTGACAAAAATGACAAAAATGAAAAAAATGACAAAAATGACAAAAATGACAAAAATGACAAAAATGACAAAATTGACAAAATTGACAAAATTGACCAAATTGACAAAATTGACAAAATTGACAAAATTGACAAAATTGACAAAATTGACAAAATTCACAAAATTGACAAAATAGACAAAATAGACAAAATAGACAAAATTGACAAAATTGACAAAATTGACAAAATTGACAAAATTGACAAAATTGACAAAATTGACAAAATTGACAAAATTGACAAAATTGACAAAATTGACAAAATTGACAAAATTGACAAAATTGACAAAATTGACAAAATTGACAAAATTCACAAAATTGACAAAATAGACAAAATAGACAAAATAGACAAAATTGACAAAATTGACAAAATTGACAAAATTGACAAAATTGACAAAATTGACAAAATTGACAAAATTGACAAAATTGACAAAATTGACAAAATTGACAAAATTGACAAAATTGACAAAATTGACAAAATTGACAAAATTGACAAAATTGACAAAATTGACAAAATTGACAAAATTGACAAAAATGACAAAAATGAAAAAAATGACAAAAATGACAAAAATGACAAAAATGACAAAAATGACAAAAATGACAAAATTGACAAAATTGACAAAATTGACAAAATTGACAAAAATGACAAAATTGACAAAATTGACAAAATTGACCAAATTGACAAAATTGACAAAATTGACAAAATTGACAAAATTGACAAAATTGACAAAATTGACAAAATTGACAAAATTGACAAAATTGACAAAATTGACAAAATTGACAAAATTGACAAAAATGACAAAAATGACAAAAATGACAAAAATGACAAAAATGACAAAAATGACGATAATGACAAAAATGACAAAAATGACGATAATGACAAAAATGACAAAAATGACAAAAATGACAAAAATGACAAAATTGACAAAATTGACAAAATTGACAAAATTGACCAAATTGACAAAATTGACAAAATTGACAAAATTGACAAAATTGACAAAATTGACAAAATTCACAAAATTGACAAAATAGACAAAATAGACAAAATAGACAAAATTGACAAAATTGACAAAATTGACAAAATTGACAAAATTGACAAAATTGACAAAATTGACAAAATTGACAAAATTGACAAAATTGACAAAATTGACAAAATTGACAAAATTGACAAAATTGACAAAATTGACAAAATTGACAAAATTGACAAAATTGACAAAATTCACAAAATTGACAAAATAGACAAAATTGACAAAATTGACAAAATTGACAAAATTGACAAAATTGACAAAATTGACAAAATTCACAAAATTGACAAAATAGACAAAATAGACAAAATAGACAAAATTGACAAAATTGACAAAATTGACAAAATTGACAAAATTGACAAAATTGACAAAATTGACAAAATTGACAAAATTGACAAAATTGACAAAATTGACAAAATTGACAAAATTGACAAAATTGACAAAATTGACAAAATTGACAAAATTGACAAAATTGACAAAATTGACAAAAATGACAAAAATGAAAAAAATGACAAAAATGACAAAAATGACAAAAATGACAAAAATGACAAAAATGACAAAATTGACAAAATTGACAAAATTGACAAAATTGACAAAAATGACAAAATTGACAAAATTGACAAAATTGACCAAATTGACAAAATTGACAAAATTGACAAAATTGACAAAATTGACAAAATTGACAAAATTGACAAAATTGACAAAATTGACAAAATTGACAAAAATGACAAAAATGACAAAAATGACAAAAATGACAAAAATGACAAAAATGACAAAAATGACAAAAATGACAAAAATGACAAAAATGACAAAAATGACAAAAATTACAAAAATTACAAAAATGACAAAAATGACAAAAATGACAAAAATAACAAAAATGACAAAAATCACAAAAATCACAAAAATGACAAAAATGACAAAAATGACAAAAATGACAAAAATGACAAAAATGATAAAAATGACAAAATTGACAAAAATCACAAAAATCACAAAAATGACAAAAATGACAAAAATGACAAAAATGACAAAAATGACAAAAATGATAAAAATGACAAAAATGACAAAAATGACAAAATTGACAAAATTGACAAAATTGACAAAATTGACAAAATTGACAAAATTGACAAAATTGACAAAATTGACAAAATTGACAAAATTGACAAAATTGACAAAATTGACAAAATTGACAAAATTGACAAAATTGACAAAATTGACAAAATTGACAAAAATGACAAAAATGACAAAAATGACAAAATTGACAAAATTGACAAAAATGACAAAAATGACAAAAATGACAAAAATGACAAAAATGACAAAAATGACAAAAATGACAAAAATGACAAAAATGACAAAAATGACAAAAATGACAAAAATGACAAAAATTACAAAAATTACAAAAATGACAAAAATGACAAAAATGACAAAAATGACAAAAATGACAAAAATGACAAAAATCACAAAAATGACAAAAATGACAAAAATGACAAAAATGATAAAAATGACAAAAATGATAAAAATGACAAAAATGACAAAAATGACAAAATTGACAAAATTGACAAAATTGACAAAATTGACAAAATTGACAAAATTGACAAAATTGACAAAATTCACAAAATTGACAAAATAGACAAAATAGACAAAATAGACAAAATAGACAAAATTGACAAAATTGACAAAATTGACAAAATTGACAAAATTGACAAAATTGACAAAATTGACAAAATTGACAAAATTGACAAAATTGACAAAATTGACAAAATTGACAAAATTGACAAAATTGACAAAATTGACAAAATTGACAAAATTGACAAAATTGACAAAAATGACAAAAATGAAAAAAATGACAAAAATGACAAAAATGACAAAAATGACAAAAATGACAAAAATGACAAAAATGACAAAATTGACAAAATTGACAAAATTGACAAAATTGACAAAAATGACAAAATTGACAAAATTGACAAAATTGACCAAATTGACAAAATTGACAAAATTGACAAAATTGACAAAATTGACAAAATTGACAAAATTGACAAAATTGACAAAATTGACAAAATTGACAAAATTGACAAAAATGACAAAAATGACAAAAATGACGATAATGACAAAAATGACAAAAATGACGATAATGACAAAAATGACAAAATTGACAAAATTGACAAAAATGACAAAATTGACAAAATTGACAAAATTGACCAAATTGACAAAATTGACAAAATTGACAAAATTGACAAAATTGACAAAATTGACAAAATTCACAAAATTGACAAAATAGACAAAATAGACAAAATAGACAAAATTGACAAAATTGACAAAATTGACAAAATTGACAAAATTGACAAAATTGACAAAATTGACAAAATTGACAAAATTGACAAAATTGACAAAATTGACAAAATTGACAAAATTGACAAAATTGACAAAATTGACAAAATTGACAAAATTGACAAAATTGACAAAATTGACAAAATTGACAAAAATGACAAAAATGAAAAAAATGACAAAAATGACAAAAATGACAAAAATGACAAAAATGACAAAAATGACAAAATTGACAAAATTGACAAAATTGACAAAATTGACAAAAATGACAAAATTGACAAAATTGACAAAATTGACCAAATTGACAAAATTGACAAAATTGACAAAATTGACAAAATTGACAAAATTGACAAAATTGACAAAATTGACAAAATTGACAAAATTGACAAAATTGACAAAATTGACAAAAATGACAAAAATGACAAAAATGACAAAAATGACAAAAATGACAAAAATGACAAAAATGACAAAAATGACAAAAATGACAAAAATGACAAAAATTACAAAAATTACAAAAATGACAAAAATGACAAAAATGACAAAAATAACAAAAATGACAAAAATCACAAAAATCACAAAAATGACAAAAATGACAAAAATGACAAAAATGACAAAAATGACAAAAATGATAAAAATGACAAAATTGACAAAAATCACAAAAATCACAAAAATGACAAAAATGACAAAAATGACAAAAATGACAAAAATGACAAAAATGATAAAAATGACAAAAATGACAAAAATGACAAAATTGACAAAATTGACAAAATTGACAAAATTGACAAAATTGACAAAATTGACAAAATTGACAAAATTGACAAAATTGACAAAATTGACAAAATTGACAAAATTGACAAAATTGACAAAATTGACAAAATTGACAAAATTGACAAAAATGACAAAAATGACAAAAATGACAAAATTGACAAAATTGACAAAAATGACAAAAATGACAAAAATGACAAAAATGACAAAAATGACAAAAATGACAAAAATGACAAAAATGACAAAAATGACAAAAATGACAAAAATTACAAAAATTACAAAAATGACAAAAATGACAAAAATGACAAAAATAACAAAAATGACAAAAATCACAAAAATCACAAAAATGACAAAAATGACAAAAATGACAAAAATGACAAAAATGACAAAAATGATAAAAATGACAAAAATGACAAAAATGACAAAATTGACAAAATTGACAAAATTGACAAAATTGACAAAATTGACAAAATTGACAAAATTGACAAAATTCACAAAATTGACAAAATAGACAAAATAGACAAAATAGACAAAATTGACAAAATTGACAAAATTGACAAAATTGACAAAATTGACAAAATTGACAAAATTGACAAAATTGACAAAATTGACAAAATTGACAAAATTGACAAAATTGACAAAATTGACAAAATTGACAAAATTGACAAAATTGACAAAATTGACAAAATTGACAAAAATGACAAAAATGAAAAAAATGACAAAAATGACAAAAATGACAAAAATGACAAAAATGACAAAAATGACAAAAATGACAAAATTGACAAAATTGACAAAATTGACAAAATTGACAAAAATGACAAAATTGACAAAATTGACAAAATTGACCAAATTGACAAAATTGACAAAATTGACAAAATTGACAAAATTGACAAAATTGACAAAATTGACAAAATTGACAAAATTGACAAAATTGACAAAATTGACAAAATTGACAAAAATGACAAAAATGACAAAAATGACAAAAATGACAAAAATGACAAAAATGACAAAAATGACAAAAATGACAAAAATGACAAAAATGACAAAAATGACAAAAATGACAAAAATGACAAAAATGACAAAAATGACAAAAATTACAAAAATTACAAAAATGACAAAAATGACAAAAATGACAAAAATAACAAAAATGACAAAAATCACAAAAATCACAAAAATGACAAAAATGACAAAAATGACAAAAATGACAAAAATGACAAAAATGATAAAAATGACAAAAATGACAAAAATGACAAAATTGACAAAATTGACAAAATTGACAAAATTGACAAAATTGACAAAATTGACAAAATTGACAAAAATGACAAAAATGAAAAAAATGACAAAAATGACAAAAATGACAAAAATGACAAAAATGACAAAAATGACAAAATTGACCAAATTGACAAAATTGACAAAATTGACAAAATTGACAAAATTGACAAAATTGACAAAATTGACAAAATTGACAAAATTGACAAAATTGACAAAATTGACAAAATTGACAAAAATGACAAAAATGAAAAAAATGACAAAAATGACAAAAATGACAAAAATGACAAAAATGACAAAAATGACAAAATTGACCAAATTGACAAAATTGACAAAATTGACAAAATTGACAAAATTGACAAAATTGACAAAATTGACAAAATTCACAAAATTGACAAAATAGACAAAATAGACAAAATAGACAAAATTGACAAAATTGACAAAATTGACAAAATTGACAAAATTGACAAAATTGACAAAATTGACAAAATTGACAAAATTGACAAAATTGACAAAATTGACAAAATTGACAAAATTGACAAAATTGACAAAATTGACAAAATTGACAAAATTGACAAAATTGACAAAAATGACAAAAATGAAAAAAATGACAAAAATGACAAAAATGACAAAAATGACAAAAATGACAAAAATGACAAAATTGACAAAATTGACAAAATTGACAAAATTGACAAAAATGACAAAATTGACAAAATTGACAAAATTGACAAAATTGACCAAATTGACAAAATTGACAAAATTGACAAAATTGACAAAATTGACAAAATTGACAAAATTGACAAAATTCACAAAATTGACAAAATAGACAAAATTGACAAAATTGACAAAATTGACAAAATTGACAAAATTGACAAAATTGACAAAATTGACAAAATTGACAAAATTGACAAAATTGACAAAATTGACAAAATTGACAAAATTGACAAAATTGACAAAATTGACAAAATTGACAAAATTGACAAAATTGACAAAAATGACAAAAATGAAAAAAATGACAAAAATGACAAAAATGACAAAAATGACAAAAATGACAAAAATGACAAAAATGACAAAAATGACAAAAATGACAAAAATGACAAAAATGACAAAAATGACAAAAATGACAAAAATGACAAAAATGACAAAAATGACAAAAATGACAAAAATGACAAAAATGACAAAAATGACAAAAATGACAAAAATGACAAAAATGACAAAAATGACAAAAATGACAAAAATGACAAAAATGACAAAAATGACAAAAATGACAAAAATGACAAAAATGACAAAAATGACAAAAATGACAAAAATGACAAAAATGACAAAAATGACAAAAATGACAAAAATGACAAAAATGACAAAAATGACAAAAATGACAAAAATGACAAAAATGACAAAAATGACAAAAATGACAAAAATTACAAAAATGACAAAAATGACAAAAATGACAAAAATAACAAAAATGACAAAAATCACAAAAATCACAAAAATCACAAAAATGACAAAAATGACAAAAATGACAAAAATGACAAAAATGACAAAAATGACAAAAATGACAAAAATGACAAAAATGACAAAAATGACAAAAATGACAAAAATGACAAAAATGACAAAAATGACAAAAATGACAAAAATGACAAAAATGACAAAAATGACAAAAATGACAAAAATGACAAAAATGACAAAAATGACAAAAATGACAAAAATGACAAAAATTACAAAAATGACAAAAATGACAAAAATGACAAAAATAACAAAAATGACAAAAATCACAAAAATCACAAAAATCACAAAAATGACAAAAATGACAAAAATGACAAAAATGACAAAAATGACAAAAATGACAAAAATGACAAAAATGACAAAAATGATAAAAATGACAAAAATGACAAAAATGACAAAAATGACAAAAATGACAAAAATGACAAAAATGACAAAAATGACAAAAATGACAAAAATGACAAAAATGACAAAAATGACAAAAATGACAAAAATGATAAAAATGACAAAATTGACAAAATTGACAAAATTGTCAAAATTGACAAAATTGACAAAATTGACAAAACTGACAAAATTGACAAAATTGACAAAATTGACAAAATTGACAAAATTGACAAAATTGACAAAATTGACAAAATTGACAAAATTGACAAAATTGACAAAATTGACAAAATTGACAAAACTGACAAAAATGACAAAAATGACAAAAATGACAAAAATGACAAAAATGACAAAAATCACAAAAATCACAAAAATGACAAAAATGACAAAAATGACAAAAATGACAAAAATGATAAAAATGACAAAAATGACAAAAATGACAAAATTGACAAAATTGACAAAATTGACAAAATTGACAAAATTGACAAAATTGACAAAATTGACAAAATTGACAAAATTGACAAAATTGACAAAATTGACAAAATTGACAAAATTGACAAAATTGACAAAATTGACAAAATTGACAAAATTGACAAAATTGACTAAATTGACAAAATTGACAAAATTGACAAAATTGACAAAATCGATAAAATTGACAAAAACGAAAAAAACGACAAAATTGATAAATTTGAAAAAATTGACAAAATTGACAAAATTGACAAAAATGACAAAATTGACAAAATTGACAAAATTGACCAAATTGACAAAAATGACAAAATTGACAAAATTGACAAAATTGACAAAATTGACAAAAATGACAAAATTGACAAAATTGACAAAATTGACCAAATTGACAAAATTGACAAAATTGACAAAATTGACAAAATTGACAAAATTGACAAAATTCACAAAATTGACAAAATAGACAAAATAGACAAAATAGACAAAATTGACAAAATTGACAAAATTGACAAAATTGACAAAATTGACAAAATTGACAAAATTGACAAAATTGACAAAATTGACAAAATTGACAAAATTGACAAAATTGACAAAATTGACAAAATTGACAAAATTGACAAAATTGACAAAATTGACAAAATTGACAAAATTGACAAAATTGACAAAATTGACAAAATTGACAAAATTGACAAAATTGACAAAATTGACAAAATTGACAAAAATGACAAAAATGAAAAAAATGACAAAAATGACAAAAATGACAAAAATGACAAAAATGACAAAATTGACAAAATTGACAAAATTGACAAAATTGACAAAAATGACAAAATTGACAAAATTGACAAAATTGACCAAATTGACAAAATTGACAAAATTGACAAAATTGACAAAATTGACAAAATTGACAAAATTGACAAAATTGACAAAATTGACAAAATTGACAAAATTGACAAAAATGACAAAAATGACAAAAATGACAAAAATGACAAAAATGACAAAAATGACAAAAATGACAAAAATGACAAAAATGACAAAAATTACAAAAATTACAAAAATGACAAAAATGACAAAAATGACAAAAATGACAAAAATAACAAAAATGACAAAAATCACAAAAATCACAAAAATGACAAAAATGACAAAAATGACAAAAATGACAAAAATGACAAAAATGATAAAAATGACAAAAATGACAAAAATGACAAAATTGACAAAATTGACAAAATTGACAAAATTGACAAAATTGACAAAATTGACAAAATTGACAAAATTGACAAAATTGACCAAATTGACAAAATTGACAAAATTGACAAAATTGACAAAATTGACAAAATTGACAAAATTGACAAAATTGACAAAATTGACAAAATTGACAAAATTGACAAAATTGACAAAATTGACAAAATTGACAAAATTGACAAAATTGACAAAATTGACAAAATTGACAAAATTGACAAAAATGACAAAAATGAAAAAAATGACAAAAATGACAAAAATGACAAAAATGACAAAAATGACAAAAATGACAAAATTGACAAAATTGACCAAATTGACAAAATTGACAAAATTGACAAAATTGACAAAATTGACAAAATTGACAAAATTCACAAAATTGACAAAATAGACAAAATAGACAAAATAGACAAAATTGACAAAATTGACAAAATTGACAAAATTGACAAAATTGACAAAATTGACAAAATTGACAAAATTGACAAAATTGACAAAATTGACAAAATTGACAAAATTGACAAAATTGACAAAATTGACAAAATTGACAAAATTGACAAAATTCACAAAATTGACAAAATAGACAAAATAGACAAAATAGACAAAATTGACAAAATTGACAAAATTGACAAAATTGACAAAATTGACAAAATTGACAAAATTGACAAAATTGACAAAATTGACAAAATTGACAAAAATGACAAAAATGACAAAAATGACAAAAATGACAAAATTGACAAAATTGACAAAATTGACAAAATTGACAAAAATGACAAAATTGACAAAATTGACAAAATTGACCAAATTGACAAAATTGACAAAATTGACAAAATTGACAAAATTGACAAAATTGACAAAATTGACAAAATTGACAAAATTGACAAAATTGACAAAATTGACAAAATTGACAAAAATGACAAAAATGACAAAAATGACAAAAATGACAAAAATGACAAAAATGACGATAATGACAAAAATGACAAAAATGACGATAATGACAAAAATGACAAAAATGACAAAAATGACAAAAATGACAAAATTGACAAAATTGACAAAATTGACCAAATTGACAAAATTGACAAAATTGACAAAATTGACAAAATTGACAAAATTGACAAAATTCACAAAATTGACAAAATAGACAAAATAGACAAAATAGACAAAATTGACAAAATTGACAAAATTGACAAAATTGACAAAATTGACAAAATTGACAAAATTGACAAAATTGACAAAATTGACAAAATTGACAAAATTGACAAAATTGACAAAATTGACAAAATTGACAAAATTGACAAAATTGACAAAATTGACAAAATTCACAAAATTGACAAAATAGACAAAATTGACAAAATTGACAAAATTGACAAAATTGACAAAATTGACAAAATTGACAAAATTCACAAAATTGACAAAATAGACAAAATAGACAAAATAGACAAAATTGACAAAATTGACAAAATTGACAAAATTGACAAAATTGACAAAATTGACAAAATTGACAAAATTGACAAAATTGACAAAATTGACAAAATTGACAAAATTGACAAAATTGACAA
This sequence comes from Uranotaenia lowii, assembly GCF_029784155.1. NCBI lineage: Eukaryota > Metazoa > Arthropoda > Insecta > Diptera > Culicidae > Uranotaenia > Uranotaenia lowii. Next base: position 22,510 of record NW_026598119.1, read on the forward strand.
AATTGACAAAATTGACAAAATTGACAAAATTGACAAAATTGACAAAATTGACAAAAATGACAAAAATGAAAAAAATGACAAAAATGACAAAAATGACAAAAATGACAAAAATGACAAAAATGACAAAAATGACAAAATTGACAAAATTGACAAAATTGACAAAATTGACAAAAATGACAAAATTGACCAAATTGACAAAATTGACAAAATTGACAAAATTGACAAAATTGACAAAATTGACAAAATTGACAAAATTGACAAAATTGACAAAATTGACAAAAATGACAAAAATGACAAAAATGACAAAAATGACAAAAATGACAAAAATGACAAAAATGACAAAAATGACAAAAATGACAAAAATGACAAAAATGACAAAAATTACAAAAATTACAAAAATGACAAAAATGACAAAAATGACAAAAATAACAAAAATGACAAAAATCACAAAAATCACAAAAATGACAAAAATGACAAAAATGACAAAAATGACAAAAATGACAAAAATGATAAAAATGACAAAATTGACAAAAATCACAAAAATCACAAAAATGACAAAAATGACAAAAATGACAAAAATGACAAAAATGACAAAAATGATAAAAATGACAAAAATGACAAAAATGACAAAATTGACAAAATTGACAAAATTGACAAAATTGACAAAATTGACAAAATTGACAAAATTGACAAAATTGACAAAATTGACAAAATTGACAAAATTGACAAAATTGACAAAATTGACAAAATTGACAAAATTGACAAAATTGACAAAATTGACAAAAATGACAAAAATGACAAAAATGACAAAATTGACAAAATTGACAAAAATGACAAAAATGACAAAAATGACAAAAATGACAAAAATGACAAAAATGACAAAAATGACAAAAATGACAAAAATGACAAAAATGACAAAAATGACAAAAATGACAAAAATTACAAAAATTACAAAAATGACAAAAATGACAAAAATGACAAAAATGACAAAAATGACAAAAATCACAAAAATGACAAAAATGACAAAAATGACAAAAATGACAAAAATGATAAAAATGACAAAAATGATAAAAATGACAAAAATGACAAAAATGACAAAATTGACAAAATTGACAAAATTGACAAAATTGACAAAATTGACAAAATTGACAAAATTGACAAAATTGACAAAATTCACAAAATTGACAAAATAGACAAAATAGACAAAATAGACAAAATAGACAAAATTGACAAAATTGACAAAATTGACAAAATTGACAAAATTGACAAAATTGACAAAATTGACAAAATTGACAAAATTGACAAAATTGACAAAATTGACAAAATTGACAAAATTGACAAAATTGACAAAATTGACAAAATTGACAAAATTGACAAAAATGACAAAAATGAAAAAAATGACAAAAATGACAAAAATGACAAAAATGACAAAAATGACAAAAATGACAAAATTGACAAAATTGACAAAATTGACAAAATTGACAAAAATGACAAAATTGACAAAATTGACAAAATTGACCAAATTGACAAAATTGACAAAATTGACAAAATTGACAAAATTGACAAAATTGACAAAATTGACAAAATTGACAAAATTGACAAAATTGACAAAATTGACAAAAATGACAAAAATGACAAAAATGACGATAATGACAAAAATGACGATAATGACAAAAATGACAAAATTGACAAAATTGACAAAAATGACAAAATTGACAAAATTGACAAAATTGACCAAATTGACAAAATTGACAAAATTGACAAAATTGACAAAATTGACAAAATTGACAAAATTCACAAAATTGACAAAATAGACAAAATAGACAAAATAGACAAAATTGACAAAATTGACAAAATTGACAAAATTGACAAAATTGACAAAATTGACAAAATTGACAAAATTGACAAAATTGACAAAATTGACAAAATTGACAAAATTGACAAAATTGACAAAATTGACAAAATTGACAAAATTGACAAAATTGACAAAATTGACAAAATTGACAAAATTGACAAAAATGACAAAAATGAAAAAAATGACAAAAATGACAAAAATGACAAAAATGACAAAAATGACAAAAATGACAAAATTGACAAAATTGACAAAATTGACAAAATTGACAAAAATGACAAAATTGACAAAATTGACAAAATTGACCAAATTGACAAAATTGACAAAATTGACAAAATTGACAAAATTGACAAAATTGACAAAATTGACAAAATTGACAAAATTGACAAAATTGACAAAATTGACAAAATTGACAAAAATGACAAAAATGACAAAAATGACAAAAATGACAAAAATGACAAAAATGACAAAAATGACAAAAATGACAAAAATGACAAAAATGACAAAAATTACAAAAATTACAAAAATGACAAAAATGACAAAAATGACAAAAATAACAAAAATGACAAAAATCACAAAAATCACAAAAATGACAAAAATGACAAAAATGACAAAAATGACAAAAATGACAAAAATGATAAAAATGACAAAATTGACAAAAATCACAAAAATCACAAAAATGACAAAAATGACAAAAATGACAAAAATGACAAAAATGACAAAAATGATAAAAATGACAAAAATGACAAAAATGACAAAATTGACAAAATTGACAAAATTGACAAAATTGACAAAATTGACAAAATTGACAAAATTGACAAAATTGACAAAATTGACAAAATTGACAAAATTGACAAAATTGACAAAATTGACAAAATTGACAAAATTGACAAAATTGACAAAAATGACAAAAATGACAAAAATGACAAAATTGACAAAATTGACAAAAATGACAAAAATGACAAAAATGACAAAAATGACAAAAATGACAAAAATGACAAAAATGACAAAAATGACAAAAATGACAAAAATGACAAAAATTACAAAAATTACAAAAATGACAAAAATGACAAAAATGACAAAAATAACAAAAATGACAAAAATCACAAAAATCACAAAAATGACAAAAATGACAAAAATGACAAAAATGACAAAAATGACAAAAATGATAAAAATGACAAAAATGACAAAAATGACAAAATTGACAAAATTGACAAAATTGACAAAATTGACAAAATTGACAAAATTGACAAAATTGACAAAATTCACAAAATTGACAAAATAGACAAAATAGACAAAATAGACAAAATTGACAAAATTGACAAAATTGACAAAATTGACAAAATTGACAAAATTGACAAAATTGACAAAATTGACAAAATTGACAAAATTGACAAAATTGACAAAATTGACAAAATTGACAAAATTGACAAAATTGACAAAATTGACAAAATTGACAAAATTGACAAAAATGACAAAAATGAAAAAAATGACAAAAATGACAAAAATGACAAAAATGACAAAAATGACAAAAATGACAAAAATGACAAAATTGACAAAATTGACAAAATTGACAAAATTGACAAAAATGACAAAATTGACAAAATTGACAAAATTGACCAAATTGACAAAATTGACAAAATTGACAAAATTGACAAAATTGACAAAATTGACAAAATTGACAAAATTGACAAAATTGACAAAATTGACAAAATTGACAAAATTGACAAAAATGACAAAAATGACAAAAATGACAAAAATGACAAAAATGACAAAAATGACAAAAATGACAAAAATGACAAAAATGACAAAAATGACAAAAATGACAAAAATGACAAAAATGACAAAAATGACAAAAATTACAAAAATTACAAAAATGACAAAAATGACAAAAATGACAAAAATAACAAAAATGACAAAAATCACAAAAATCACAAAAATGACAAAAATGACAAAAATGACAAAAATGACAAAAATGACAAAAATGATAAAAATGACAAAAATGACAAAAATGACAAAATTGACAAAATTGACAAAATTGACAAAATTGACAAAATTGACAAAATTGACAAAATTGACAAAAATGACAAAAATGAAAAAAATGACAAAAATGACAAAAATGACAAAAATGACAAAAATGACAAAAATGACAAAATTGACCAAATTGACAAAATTGACAAAATTGACAAAATTGACAAAATTGACAAAATTGACAAAATTGACAAAATTGACAAAATTGACAAAATTGACAAAATTGACAAAAATGACAAAAATGAAAAAAATGACAAAAATGACAAAAATGACAAAAATGACAAAAATGACAAAAATGACAAAATTGACCAAATTGACAAAATTGACAAAATTGACAAAATTGACAAAATTGACAAAATTGACAAAATTCACAAAATTGACAAAATAGACAAAATAGACAAAATAGACAAAATTGACAAAATTGACAAAATTGACAAAATTGACAAAATTGACAAAATTGACAAAATTGACAAAATTGACAAAATTGACAAAATTGACAAAATTGACAAAATTGACAAAATTGACAAAATTGACAAAATTGACAAAATTGACAAAATTGACAAAATTGACAAAAATGACAAAAATGAAAAAAATGACAAAAATGACAAAAATGACAAAAATGACAAAAATGACAAAAATGACAAAATTGACAAAATTGACAAAATTGACAAAATTGACAAAAATGACAAAATTGACAAAATTGACAAAATTGACAAAATTGACCAAATTGACAAAATTGACAAAATTGACAAAATTGACAAAATTGACAAAATTGACAAAATTGACAAAATTCACAAAATTGACAAAATAGACAAAATTGACAAAATTGACAAAATTGACAAAATTGACAAAATTGACAAAATTGACAAAATTGACAAAATTGACAAAATTGACAAAATTGACAAAATTGACAAAATTGACAAAATTGACAAAATTGACAAAATTGACAAAATTGACAAAAATGACAAAAATGAAAAAAATGACAAAAATGACAAAAATGACAAAAATGACAAAAATGACAAAAATGACAAAAATGACAAAAATGACAAAAATGACAAAAATGACAAAAATGACAAAAATGACAAAAATGACAAAAATGACAAAAATGACAAAAATGACAAAAATGACAAAAATGACAAAAATGACAAAAATGACAAAAATGACAAAAATGACAAAAATGACAAAAATGACAAAAATGACAAAAATGACAAAAATGACAAAAATGACAAAAATGACAAAAATGACAAAAATGACAAAAATGACAAAAATGACAAAAATGACAAAAATGACAAAAATGACAAAAATGACAAAAATGACAAAAATGACAAAAATGACAAAAATGACAAAAATGACAAAAATGACAAAAATGACAAAAATGACAAAAATGACAAAAATAACAAAAATGACAAAAATCACAAAAATCACAAAAATCACAAAAATGACAAAAATGACAAAAATGACAAAAATGACAAAAATGACAAAAATGACAAAAATGACAAAAATGATAAAAATGACAAAAATGACAAAAATGACAAAAATGACAAAAATGACAAAAATGACAAAAATGACAAAAATGACAAAAATGACAAAAATGACAAAAATGACAAAAATGACAAAAATGACAAAAATGATAAAAATGACAAAATTGACAAAATTGACAAAATTGTCAAAATTGACAAAATTGACAAAATTGACAAAATTGACAAAACTGACAAAATTGACAAAATTGACAAAATTGACAAAATTGACAAAATTGACAAAATTGACAAAATTGACAAAATTGACAAAATTGACAAAAATGACAAAATTGACAAAATTGACAAAAATGACAAAATTGACAAAATTGACAAAATTGACCAAATTGACAAAATTGACAAAATTGACAAAATTGACAAAATTGACAAAATTGACAAAATTCACAAAATTGACAAAATAGACAAAATAGACAAAATAGACAAAATTGACAAAATTGACAAAATTGACAAAATTGACAAAATTGACAAAATTGACAAAATTGACAAAATTGACAAAATTGACAAAATTGACAAAATTGACAAAATTGACAAAATTGACAAAATTGACAAAATTGACAAAATTGACAAAATTGACAAAATTGACAAAATTGACAAAATTGACAAAAATGACAAAAATGAAAAAAATGACAAAAATGACAAAAATGACAAAAATGACAAAAATGACAAAAATGACAAAATTGACAAAATTGACAAAATTGACAAAATTGACAAAAATGACAAAATTGACAAAATTGACAAAATTGACCAAATTGACAAAATTGACAAAATTGACAAAATTGACAAAATTGACAAAATTGACAAAATTGACAAAATTGACAAAATTGACAAAATTGACAAAATTGACAAAATTGACAAAAATGACAAAAATGACAAAAATGACAAAAATGACAAAAATGACAAAAATGACAAAAATGACAAAAATGACAAAAATGACAAAAATGACAAAAATGACAAAAATGACAAAAATGACAAAAATTACAAAAATTACAAAAATGACAAAAATGACAAAAATGACAAAAATAACAAAAATGACAAAAATCACAAAAATCACAAAAATGACAAAAATGACAAAAATGACAAAAATGACAAAAATGACAAAAATGATAAAAATGACAAAATTGACAAAAATCACAAAAATCACAAAAATGACAAAAATGACAAAAATGACAAAAATGACAAAAATGACAAAAATGATAAAAATGACAAAAATGACAAAAATGACAAAATTGACAAAATTGACAAAATTGACAAAATTGACAAAATTGACAAAATTGACAAAATTGACAAAATTGACAAAATTGACAAAATTGACAAAATTGACAAAATTGACAAAATTGACAAAATTGACAAAATTGACAAAATTGACAAAATTGACAAAAATGACAAAAATGACAAAAATGACAAAATTGACAAAATTGACAAAAATGACAAAAATGACAAAAATGACAAAAATGACAAAAATGACAAAAATGACAAAAATGACAAAAATGACAAAAATGACAAAAATGACAAAAATTACAAAAATTACAAAAATGACAAAAATGACAAAAATGACAAAAATAACAAAAATGACAAAAATCACAAAAATCACAAAAATGACAAAAATGACAAAAATGACAAAAATGACAAAAATGACAAAAATGATAAAAATGACAAAAATGACAAAAATGACAAAATTGACAAAATTGACAAAATTGACAAAATTGACAAAATTGACAAAATTGACAAAATTGACAAAATTCACAAAATTGACAAAATAGACAAAATAGACAAAATAGACAAAATTGACAAAATTGACAAAATTGACAAAATTGACAAAATTGACAAAATTGACAAAATTGACAAAATTGACAAAATTGACAAAATTGACAAAATTGACAAAATTGACAAAATTGACAAAATTGACAAAATTGACAAAATTGACAAAATTGACAAAATTGACAAAAATGACAAAAATGAAAAAAATGACAAAAATGACAAAAATGACAAAAATGACAAAAATGACAAAAATGACAAAATTGACAAAATTGACAAAATTGACAAAATTGACAAAAATGACAAAATTGACAAAATTGACAAAATTGACCAAATTGACAAAATTGACAAAATTGACAAAATTGACAAAATTGACAAAATTGACAAAATTGACAAAATTGACAAAATTGACAAAATTGACAAAATTGACAAAATTGACAAAAATGACAAAAATGACAAAAATGACAAAAATGACAAAAATGACAAAAATGACGATAATGACAAAAATGACAAAAATGACGATAATGACAAAAATGACAAAAATGACAAAAATGACAAAAATGACAAAAATGACAAAAATGACAAAAATGACAAAAATGACAAAAATGACAAAAATGACAAAAATGACAAAAATGACAAAAATGACAAAAATGACAAAAATGACAAAAATGACAAAAATGACAAAAATGACAAAAATGACAAAAATGACAAAAATGACAAAAATGACAAAAATGACAAAAATGACAAAAATGACAAAAATGACAAAAATGACAAAAATGACAAAAATGACAAAAATGACAAAAATGACAAAAATGACAAAAATGACAAAAATGACAAAAATGACAAAAATGACAAAAATGACAAAAATGACAAAAATGACAAAAATGACAAAAATGACAAAAATGACAAAAATGACAAAAATGACAAAAATGACAAAAATGACAAAAATGACAAAAATGACAAAAATGACAAAAATGACAAAAATGACAAAAATGACAAAAATGACAAAAATGACAAAAATGACAAAAATGACAAAAATGACAAAAATGACAAAAATGACAAAAATGACAAAAATGACAAAAATGACAAAAATGACAAAAATGACAAAAATGACAAAAATGACAAAAATGACAAAAATGACAAAAATGACAAAAATGACAAAAATGACAAAAATGACAAAAATGACAAAAATGACAAAAATGACAAAAATGACAAAAATGACAAAAATGACAAAAATGACAAAAATGACAAAAATGACAAAAATGACAAAAATGACAAAAATGACAAAAATGACAAAAATGACAAAAATGACAAAAATGACAAAAATGACAAAAATGACAAAAATGACAAAAATGACAAAAATGACAAAAATGACAAAAATGACAAAAATGACAAAAATGACAAAAATGACAAAAATGACAATAATGACAAAAATGACAAAAATGACAAAAATGACAAAAATGACAAAAATGACAAAAATGACAAAATTGACAAAAATGACAAAAATGACAAAAATGACAAAAATGACAAAAATGACAAAAATGACAAAAATGACAAAAATGACAAAAATGACAAAAATGACAAAAATGACAAAAATGACAAAAATGACAAAAATGACAAAAATGACAAAAATAACAAAAATGACAAAAATGACAAAAATGACAAAAATGACAAAAATGACAAAAATGACAAAAATGACAAAAATGACAAAAATGACAAAAATGACAAAATTGACAAAATTGACAAAATTGACAAAATTGACAAAATTGACAAAAATGACAAAAATGACAAAAATGACAAAAATGACAAAAATGACAAAAATGACAAAAATGACAAAAATGACAAAAATGACAAAAATGACAAAAATGACAAAAATGACAAAAATGACAAAAATGACAAAAATGACAAAAATGACAAAAATGACAAAAATGACAAAAATGACAAAAATGACAAAAATGACAAAAATGACAAAAATGACAAAAATTACAAAAATTACAAAAATGACAAAAATGACAAAAATGACAAAAATAACAAAAATGACAAAAATCACAAAAATCACAAAAATGACAAAAATGACAAAAATGACAAAAATGACAAAAATGACAAAAATGACAAAAATGATAAAAATGACAAAAATGACAAAAATGACAAAATTGACAAAATTGACAAAATTGACAAAATTGACAAAATTGACAAAATTGACAAAATTGACAAAATTGACAAAATTGACAAAATTGACAAAATTGACAAAATTGACAAAATTGACAAAATTGACAAAATTGACAAAATTGACAAAATTGACAAAATTGACAAAATTGACAAAATTGACAAAATTGACAAAATTGACAAAATTGACTAAATTGACAAAATTGACAAAATTGACAAAATTGACAAAATCGATAAAATTGACAAAAACGAAAAAAACGACAAAATTGATAAATTTGAAAAAATTGACAAAATTGACAAAATTGACAAAAATGACAAAATTGACAAAATTGACAAAATTGACAAAATTGACCAAATTGACAAAAATGACAAAATTGACAAAATTGACAAAATTGACAAAATTGACAAAAATGACAAAATTGACAAAATTGACAAAATTGACCAAATTGACAAAATTGACAAAATTGACAAAATTGACAAAATTGACAAAATTTACAAAATTCACAAAATTGACAAAATAGACAAAATAGACAAAATAGACAAAATTGACAAAATTGACAAAATTGACAAAATTGACAAAATTGACAAAATTGACAAAATTGACAAAATTGACAAAATTGACAAAATTGACAAAATTGACAAAATTGACAAAATTGACAAAATTGACAAAATTGACAAAATTGACAAAATTGACAAAATTGACAAAAATGACAAAAATGAAAAAAATGACAAAAATGACAAAAATGACAAAAATGACAAAAATGACAAAAATGACAAAATTGACAAAATTGACAAAATTGACAAAATTGACAAAAATGACAAAATTGACAAAATTGACAAAATTGACCAAATTGACAAAATTGACAAAATTGACAAAATTGACAAAATTGACAAAATTGACAAAATTGACAAAATTCACAAAATTGACAAAATAGACAAAATAGACAAAATTGACAAAATTGACAAAATTGACAAAATTGACAAAATTGACAAAATTGACAAAATTGACAAAATTGACAAAATTGACAAAATTGACAAAATTGACAAAATTGACAAAATTGACAAAATTGACAAAATTGACAAAAATGACAAAAATGAAAAAAATGACAAAAATGACAAAAATGACAAAAATGACAAAAATGACAAAAATGACAAAAATGACAAAAATGACAAAAATGACAAAAATGACAAAAATGACAAAAATGACAAAAATGACAAAAATGACAAAAATGACAAAAATGACAAAAATGACAAAAATGACAAAAATGACAAAAATGACAAAAATGACAAAAATGACAAAAATGACAAAAATGACAAAAATGACAAAAATGACAAAAATGACAAAAATGACAAAAATGACAAAAATGACAAAAATGACAAAAATGACAAAAATGACAAAAATGACAAAAATGACAAAAATGACAAAAATGACAAAAATGACAAAAATGACAAAAATGACAAAAATGACAAAAATGACAAAAATTACAAAAATGACAAAAATGACAAAAATGACAAAAATAACAAAAATGACAAAAATCACAAAAATCACAAAAATCACAAAAATGACAAAAATGACAAAAATGACAAAAATGACAAAAATGACAAAAATGACAAAAATGACAAAAATGACAAAAATGACAAAAATGACAAAAATGATAAAAATGACAAAAATGACAAAAATGACAAAAATGACAAAAATGACAAAAATGACAAAAATGACAAAAATGACAAAAATGACAAAAATGACAAAAATGACAAAAATGACAAAAATGACAAAAATGACAAAAATGATAAAAATGACAAAATTGACAAAATTGACAAAATTGTCAAAATTGACAAAATTGACAAAATTGACAAAACTGACAAAATTGACAAAATTGACAAAATTGACAAAATTGACAAAATTGACAAAATTGACAAAATTGACAAAATTGACAAAATTGACAAAATTGACAAAATTGACAAAATTGACAAAATTGACAAAATTGACAAAATTGACAAAAATGACAAAATTGACAAAATTGACAAAATTGACCAAATTGACAAAATTGACAAAATTGACAAAATTGACAAAATTGACAAAATTGACAAAATTCACAAAATTGACAAAATAGACAAAATAGACAAAATAGACAAAATTGACAAAATTGACAAAATTGACAAAATTGACAAAATTGACAAAATTGACAAAATTGACAAAATTGACAAAATTGACAAAATTGACAAAATTGACAAAATTGACAAAATTGACAAAATTGACAAAATTGACAAAATTGACAAAATTGACAAAATTGACAAAAATGACAAAAATGAAAAAAATGACAAAAATGACAAAAATGACAAAAATGACAAAAATGACAAAAATGACAAAATTGACAAAATTGACAAAATTGACAAAATTGACAAAAATGACAAAATTGACAAAATTGACAAAATTGACCAAATTGACAAAATTGACAAAATTGACAAAATTGACAAAATTGACAAAATTGACAAAATTGACAAAATTGACAAAATTGACAAAATTGACAAAATTGACAAAAATGACAAAAATGACAAAAATGACAAAAATGACAAAAATGACAAAAATGACAAAAATGACAAAAATGACAAAAATGACAAAAATGACAAAAATGACAAAAATTACAAAAATTACAAAAATGACAAAAATGACAAAAATGACAAAAATAACAAAAATGACAAAAATCACAAAAATCACAAAAATGACAAAAATGACAAAAATGACAAAAATGACAAAAATGACAAAAATGATAAAAATGACAAAATTGACAAAAATCACAAAAATCACAAAAATGACAAAAATGACAAAAATGACAAAAATGACAAAAATGACAAAAATGATAAAAATGACAAAAATGACAAAAATGACAAAATTGACAAAATTGACAAAATTGACAAAATTGACAAAATTGACAAAATTGACAAAATTGACAAAATTGACAAAATTGACAAAATTGACAAAATTGACAAAATTGACAAAATTGACAAAATTGACAAAATTGACAAAATTGACAAAATTGACAAAAATGACAAAAATGACAAAAATGACAAAATTGACAAAATTGACAAAAATGACAAAAATGACAAAAATGACAAAAATGACAAAAATGACAAAAATGACAAAAATGACAAAAATGACAAAAATGACAAAAATTACAAAAATTACAAAAATGACAAAAATGACAAAAATGACAAAAAAAACAAAATTGACAAAAATCACAAAAATCACAAAAATGACAAAAATGACAAAAATGACAAAAATGACAAAAATGACAAAAATGATAAAAATGACAAAAATGACAAAAATGACAAAATTGACAAAATTGACAAAATTGACAAAATTGACAAAATTGACAAAATTGACAAAATTGACAAAATTCACAAAATTGACAAAATAGACAAAATAGACAAAATAGACAAAATTGACAAAATTGACAAAATTGACAAAATTGACAAAATTGACAAAATTGACAAAATTGACAAAATTGACAAAATTGACAAAATTGACAAAATTGACAAAATTGACAAAATTGACAAAATTGACAAAATTGACAAAATTGACAAAATTGACAAAATTGACAAAAATGACAAAAATGAAAAAAATGACAAAAATGACAAAAATGACAAAAATGACAAAAATGACAAAAATGACAAAATTGACAAAATTGACAAAATTGACAAAATTGACAAAAATGACAAAATTGACAAAATTGACAAAATTGACCAAATTGACAAAATTGACAAAATTGACAAAAATGACAAAATTGACAAAATTGACAAAATTGACAAAATTGACAAAAATGACAAAATTGACAAAATTGACAAAATTGACCAAATTGACAAAATTGACAAAATTGACAAAATTGACAAAATTGACAAAATTGACAAAATTGACAAAATTGACAAAATTGACAAAATTGACAAAATTGACAAAAATGACAAAAATGACAAAAATGACAAAAATGACAAAAATGACAAAAATGACAAAAATGACAAAAATGACAAAAATGACAAAAATGACAAAAATGACAAAAATGACAAAAATGACAAAAATGACAAAAATGACAAAAATGACAAAAATTACAAAAATTACAAAAATGACAAAAATGACAAAAATGACAAAAATAACAAAAATGACAAAAATCACAAAAATCACAAAAATGACAAAAATGACAAAAATGACAAAAATGACAAAAATGACAAAAATGATAAAAATGACAAAAATGACAAAAATGACAAAATTGACAAAATTGACAAAATTGACAAAATTGACAAAATTGACAAAATTGACAAAATTGACAAAAATGACAAAAATGAAAAAAATGACAAAAATGACAAAAATGACAAAAATGACAAAAATGACAAAAATGACAAAAATGACAAAATTGACCAAATTGACAAAATTGACAAAATTGACAAAATTGACAAAATTGACAAAATTGACAAAATTGACAAAATTGACAAAATTGACAAAATTGACAAAATTGACAAAAATGACAAAAATGAAAAAAATGACAAAAATGACAAAAATGACAAAAATGACAAAAATGACAAAAATGACAAAATTGACCAAATTGACAAAATTGACAAAATTGACAAAATTGACAAAATTGACAAAATTGACAAAATTCACAAAATTGACAAAATAGACAAAATAGACAAAATAGACAAAATTGACAAAATTGACAAAATTGACAAAATTGACAAAATTGACAAAATTGACAAAATTGACAAAATTGACAAAATTGACAAAATTGACAAAATTGACAAAATTGACAAAATTGACAAAATTGACAAAATTGACAAAATTGACAAAATTGACAAAATTGACAAAATTGACAAAATTGACAAAATTGACAAAATTGACAAAAATGACAAAAAATGAAAAAAATGACAAAAATGACAAAAATGACAAAAATGACAAAAATGACAAAAATGACAAAATTGACAAAATTGACAAAATTGACAAAATTGACAAAAATGACAAAATTGACAAAATTGACAAAATTGACCAAATTGACAAAATTGACAAAATTGACAAAATTGACAAAATTGACAAAATTGACAAAATTGACAAAATTCACAAAATTGACAAAATAGACAAAATTGACAAAATTGACAAAATTGACAAAATTGACAAAATTGACAAAATTGACAAAATTGACAAAATTGACAAAATTGACAAAATTGACAAAATTGACAAAATTGACAAAATTGACAAAAATGACAAAAATGAAAAAAATGACAAAAATGACAAAAATGACAAAAATGACAAAAATGACAAAAATGACAAAAATGACAAAAATGACAAAAATGACAAAAATGACAAAAATGACAAAAATGACAAAAATGACAAAAATGACAAAAATGACAAAATGACAAAAATGACAAAAATGACAAAAATGACAAAAATGACAAAAATGACAAAAATGACAAAAATGACAAAAATGACAAAAATGACAAAAATGACAAAAATGACAAAAATGACAAAAATGACAAAAATGACAAAAATGACAAAAATGACAAAAATGACAAAAATGACAAAAATGACAAAAATGACAAAAATGACAAAAATGACAAAAATGACAAAAATGACAAAAATGACAAAAATGACAAAAATGACAAAAATGACAAAATGACAAAAATGACAAAAATGACAAAAATTACAAAAATGACAAAAATGACAAAAATGACAAAAATAACAAAAATGACAAAAATCACAAAAATCACAAAAATCACAAAAATGACAAAAATGACAAAAATGACAAAAATGACAAAATGACAAAAATGACAAAAATGACAAAAATGATAAAAATGACAAAAATGACAAAAATGACAAAAATGACAAAAATGACAAAAATGACAAAAATGACAAAAATGACAAAAATGACAAAAATGACAAAAATGACAAAAATGACAAAAATGACAAAAATGATAAAAATGACAAAATTGACAAAATTGACAAAATTGTCAAAATTGACAAAATTGACAAAATTGACAAAACTGACAAAATTGACAAAATTGACAAAATTGACAAAATTGACAAAATTGACAAAATTGACAAAATTGACAAAATTGACAAAATTGACAAAATTGACAAAATTGACAAAATTGACAAAATTGACAAAATTGACAAAAATGAGAAAATTGACAAAATTGACAAAATTGACCAAATTGACAAAATTGACAAAATTGACAAAATTGACAAAATTGACAAAATTGACAAAATTCACAAAATTGACAAAATAGACAAAATAGACAAAATAGACAAAATTGACAAAATTGACAAAATTGACAAAATGACAAATTGACAAATTGACAAAATTGACAAAATTGACAAAATTGACAAAATTGACAAAATTGACAAAATTGACAAAATTGACAAAATTGACAAAATTGACAAAATTGACAAAATTGACAAAATTGACAAAAATGACAAAAATGAAAAAAATGACAAAAATGACAAAAATGACAAAAATGACAAAAATGACAAAAATGACAAAATTGACAAAATTGACAAAATTGACAAAATTGACAAAAATGACAAAATTGACAAAATTGACAAAATTGACAAAATTGACAAAATTGACAAAATTGACAAAATTGACAAAATTGACAAAATTGACAAAATTGACAAAATTGACAAAATTGACAAAATTGACAAAATTGACAAAATTGACAAAAATGACAAAAATGACAAAAATGACAAAAATGACAAAAATGACAAAAATGACAAAAATGACAAAAATGACAAAAATGACAAAAATGACAAAAATGACAAAAATTACAAAAATTACAAAAATGACAAAAATGACAAAAATGACAAAAATAACAAAAATGACAAAAATCACAAAAATCACAAAAATGACAAAAATGACAAAAATGACAAAAATGACAAAAATGACAAAAATGACAAAAATGATAAAAATGACAAAATTGACAAAAATCACAAAAATCACAAAAATGACAAAAATGACAAAAATGACAAAAATGACAAAAATGACAAAAATGACAAAAATGATAAAAATGACAAAAATGACAAAAATGACAAAATTGACAAAATTGACAAAATTGACAAAATTGACAAAATTGACAAAATTGACAAAATTGACAAAATTGACAAAATTGACAAAATTGACAAAATTGACAAAATTGACAAAATTGACAAAATTGACAAAATTGACAAAATTGACAAAAATGACAAAAATGACAAAAATGACAAAATTGACAAAATTGACAAAAATGACAAAAATGACAAAAATGACAAAAATGACAAAAATGACAAAAATGACAAAAATGACAAAAATGACAAAAATGACAAAAATGACAAAAATGACAAAAATTACAAAAATTACAAAAATGACAAAAATGACAAAAATGACAAAAATAACAAAAATGACAAAAATCACAAAAATCACAAAATGACAAAAATGACAAAAATGACAAAAATGACAAAAATGACAAAAATGATAAAAATGACAAAAATGACAAAAATGACAAAATTGACAAAATTGACAAAATTGACAAAATTGACAAAATTGACAAAATTGACAAAATTGACAAAATTGACAAAATTGACAAAATTCACAAAATTGACAAAATAGACAAAATAGACAAAATAGACAAAATTGACAAAATTGACAAAATTGACAAAATTGACAAAATTGACAAAATTGACAAAATTGACAAAATTGACAAAATTGACAAAATTGACAAAATTGACAAAATTGACAAAATTGACAAAATTGACAAAATTGACAAAATTGACAAAATTGACAAAATTGACAAAAATGACAAAAATGAAAAAAATGACAAAAATGACAAAAATGACAAAAATGACAAAAATGACAAAAATGACAAAATTGACAAAATTGACAAAATTGACAAAATTGACAAAATTGACAAAAATGACAAAATTGACAAAATTGACAAAATTGACCAAATTGACAAAATTGACAAAATTGACAAAATTGACAAAATTGACAAAATTGACAAAATTGACAAAATTGACAAAATTGACAAAATTGACAAAATTGACAAAAATGACAAAAATGACAAAAATGACAAAAATGACAAAAATGACGATAATGACAAAAATGACAAAAATGACGATAATGACAAAAATGACAAAAATGACAAAAATGACAAAAATGACAAAATTGACAAAATTGACAAAATTGACCAAATTGACAAAATTGACAAAATTGACAAAATTGACAAAATTGACAAAATTGACAAAATTCACAAAATTGACAAAATAGACAAAATAGACAAAATAGACAAAATTGACAAAATTGACAAAATTGACAAAATTGACAAAATTGACAAAATTGACAAAATTGACAAAATTGACAAAATTGACAAAATTCACAAAATTGACAAAATAGACAAAATAGACAAAATAGACAAAATTGAGAAAATTGACAAAATTGACAAAATTGACAAAATTGACAAAAATGAAAAAAATGACAAAAATGACAAAAATGACAAAAATGACAAAAATGACAAAAATGACAAAAATGACAAAAATGACAAAAATGACAAAAATGACAAAAATGACAAAATTGACAAAATTGACAAAATTGACAAAATTGACAAAATTGACAAAATTGACAAAATTCACAAAATTGACAAAATAGACAAAATAGACAAAATAGACAAAATTGACAAAATTGACAAAATTGACAAAATTGACAAAATTGACAAAATTGACAAAATTGACAAAATTGACAAAATTGACAAAATTGACAAAATTGACAAAATTGACAAAATTGACAAAATTGACAAAATTGACAAAATTGACAAAATTGACAAAATTGACAAAAATGACAAAAATGAAAAAAATGACAAAAATGACAAAAATGACAAAAATGACAAAAATGACAAAAATGACAAAATTGACAAAATTGACAAAATTGACAAAATTGACAAAAATGACAAAATTGACAAAATTGACAAAATTGACCAAATTGACAAAATTGACAAAATTGACAAAATTGACAAAATTGACAAAATTGACAAAATTGACAAAATTGACAAAATTGACAAAAATGACAAAATTGACAAAAATGACAAAAATGACAAAAATGACAAAAATGACAAAAATGACAAAAATGACAAAAATGACAAAAATGACAAAAATGACAAAAATGACAAAAATGACAAAAATGACAAAAATTACAAAAATTACAAAAATGACAAAAATGACAAAAATGACAAAAATAACAAAAATGACAAAAATCACAAAAATCACAAAAATGACAAAAATGACAAAAATGACAAAAATGACAAAAATGACAAAAATGACAAAAATGACAAAAATGACAAAAATGACAAAAATGACAAAAATGACAAAAATTACAAAAATTACAAAAATGACAAAAATGACAAAAATGACAAAAATAACAAAAATGACAAAAATCACAAAAATCACAAAAATGACAAAAATGACAAAAATGACAAAAATGACAAAAATGACAAAAATGACAAAAATGACAAAAATGACAAAAATGACAAAAATGACAAAAATGACAAAAATGACAAAAATGACAAAAATGACAAAAATGACAAAAATGACAAAAATGACAAAAATTACAAAAATGACAAAAATAACAAAAATGACAAAAATCACAAAAATCACAAAAATGACAAAAATGACAAAAATGACAAAAATGACAAAAATGACAAAAATGACAAAAATGATAAAAATGACAAAAATGACAAAAATGACAAAATTGACAAAATTGACAAAATTGACAAAATTGACAAAATTGACAAAATTGACAAAATTGACAAAAATGACAAAAATGAAAAAAATGACAAAAATGACAAAAATGACAAAAATGACAAAAATGACAAAAATGACAAAATTGACCAAATTGACAAAATTGACAAAATTGACAAAATTGACAAAATTGACAAAATTGACAAAATTGACAAAATTGACAAAATTGACAAAATTGACAAAATTGACAAAAATGACAAAAATGAAAAAAATGACAAAAATGACAAAAATGACAAAAATGACAAAAATGACAAAAATGACAAAATTGACCAAATTGACAAAATTGACAAAATTGACAAAATTGACAAAATTGACAAAATTCACAAAATTGACAAAATAGACAAAATAGACAAAATAGACAAAATTGACAAAATTGACAAAATTGACAAAATTGACAAAATTGACAAAATTGACAAAATTGACAAAATTGACAAAATTGACAAAATTGACAAAATTGACAAAATTGACAAAATTGACAAAATTGACAAAATTGACAAAATTGACAAAATTGACAAAATTGACAAAATTGACAAAAATGACAAAAATGAAAAAAATGACAAAAATGACAAAAATGACAAAAATGACAAAAATGACAAAAATGACAAAATTGACAAAATTGACAAAATTGACAAAATTGACAAAAATGACAAAATTGACAAAATTGACAAAATTGACCAAATTGACAAAATTGACAAAATTGACAAAATTGACAAAATTGACAAAATTGACAAAATTCACAAAATTGACAAAATAGACAAAATTGACAAAATTGACAAAATTGACAAAATTGACAAAATTGACAAAATTGACAAAATTGACAAAATTGACAAAATTGACAAAATTGACAAAATTGACAAAATTGACAAAATTGACAAAATTGACAAAATTGACAAAATTGACAAAAATGACAAAAATGAAAAAAATGACAAAAATGACAAAAATGACAAAAATGACAAAAATGACAAAAATGACAAAAATGACAAAAATGACAAAAATGACAAAAATGACAAAAATGACAAAAATGACAAAAATGACAAAAATGACAAAAATGACAAAAATGACAAAAATGACAAAAATGACAAAAATGACAAAAATGACAAAAATGACAAAAATGACAAAAATGACAAAAATGACAAAAATGACAAAAATGACAAAAATGACAAAAATGACAAAAATGACAAAAATGACAAAAATGACAAAAATGACAAAAATGACAAAAATGACAAAAATGACAAAAATGACAAAAATGACAAAAATGACAAAAATGACAAAAATGACAAAAATGACAAAAATTACAAAAATGACAAAAATGACAAAAATGACAAAAATAACAAAAATGACAAAAATCACAAAAATCACAAAAATCACAAAAATGACAAAAATGACAAAAATGACAAAAATGACAAAAATGACAAAAATGACAAAAATGATAAAAATGACAAAAATGACAAAAATGACAAAAATGACAAAAATGACAAAAATGACAAAAATGACAAAAATGACAAAAATGACAAAAATGACAAAAATGACAAAAATGACAAAAATGACAAAAATGATAAAAATGACAAAATTGACAAAATTGACAAAATTGTCAAAATTGACAAAATTGACAAAATTGACAAAACTGACAAAATTGACAAAATTGACAAAATTGACAAAATTGACAAAATTGACAAAATTGACAAAATTGACAAAATTGACAAAATTGACAAAATTGACAAAATTGACAAAATTGACAAAATTGACAAAATTGACAAAAATGACAAAATTGACAAAATTGACAAAATTGACCAAATTGACAAAATTGACAAAATTGACAAAATTGACAAAATTGACAAAATTGACAAAATTCACAAAATTGACAAAATAGACAAAATAGACAAAATAGACAAAATTGACAAAATTGACAAAATTGACAAAATTGACAAAATTGACAAAATTGACAAAATTGACAAAATTGACAAAATTGACAAAATTGACAAAATTGACAAAATTGACAAAATTGACAAAATTGACAAAATTGACAAAATTGACAAAATTGACAAAAATGACAAAATTGACAAAAATGACAAAAATGAAAAAAATGACAAAAATGACAAAAATGACAAAAATGACAAAAATGACAAAAATGACAAAATTGACAAAATTGACAAAATTGACAAAATTGACAAAATAGACAAAATTGACAAAATTGACAAAATTGACAAAATTGACAAAATTGACAAAATTGACAAAATTGACAAAATTGACAAAATTGACAAAATTGACAAAATTGACAAAATTGACAAAATTGACAAAATTGACAAATGACAAAAATGACAAAAATGAAAAAAATGACAAAAATGACAAAAATGACAAAAATGACAAAAATGACAAAAATGACAAAAATGACAAAAATGACAAAAATGACAAAAATGACAAAAATGACAAAAATGACAAAAATGACAAAAATGACAAAATGACAAAAATGACAAAAATGACAAAAATGACAAAAATGACAAAAATGACAAAAATGACAAAAATGACAAAAATGACAAAAATGACAAAAATGACAAAAATGACAAAAATGACAAAAATGACAAAAATGACAAAAATGACAAAAATGACAAAAATGACAAAAATGACAAAAATGACAAAAATGACAAAAATGACAAAAATGACAAAAATGACAAAAATGACAAAATGACAAAAATGACAAACAAAAATGACAAAAATGACAAAAATGACAAAAATGACAAAAATGACAAAAATGACAAAATGACAAAAATGACAAAAATGACAAAAATGACAAAAATGACAAAAATGACAAAAATGACAAAAATGACAAAAATGACAAAAATGACAAAATGACAAAAATGACAAAAATGACAAAAATGACAAAAATGACAAAAATGACAAAAATGACAAAAATGACAAAAATGACAAAAATGACAAAAATGACAAAAATGACAAAAATGACAAAAATGACAAAAATGACAAAAATGACAAAAATGACAAAAATGACAAAAATGACAAAAATGACAAAAATGACAAAAATGACAAAAATGACAAAAATGACAAAAATGACAAAAATGACAAAAATGACAAAAATGACAAAAATGACAAAAATGACAAAAATGACAAAAATGACAAAAATGACAAAAATGACAAAAATGACAAAAATGACAAAAATGACAAAAATGACAAAAATGACAAAAATGACAAAAATGACAAAAATGACAAAAATGACAAAAATGACAAAAATGACAAAAATGACAAAAATGACAAAAATGACAAAAATGACAAAAATGACAATAATGACAAAAATGACAAAAATGACAAAAATGACAAAAATGACAAAAATGACAAAAATGACAAAAATGACAAAATTGACAAAAATGACAAAAATGACAAAAATTACAAAAATGACAAAAATGACAAAAATGACAAAAATGACAAAAATGACAAAAATGACAAAAATGACAAAAATGACAAAAATGACAAAAATGACAAAAATGACAAAAATGACAAAAATAACAAAAATGACAAAAATGACAAAAATGACAAAAATGACAAAAATGACAAAAATGACAAAAATGACAAAAATGACAAAAATGACAAAAATGACAAAATTGACAAAATTGACAAAATTGACAAAATTGACAAAATTGACAAAAATGACAAAAATGACAAAAATGACAAAAATGACAAAAATGACAAAAATGACAAAAATGACAAAAATGACAAAAATGACAAAAATGACAAAAATGACAAAAATGACAAAAATGACAAAAATGACAAAAATGACAAAAATGACAAAAATGACAAAAATGACAAAAATGACAAAAATGACAAAAATGACAAAAATGACAAAAATTACAAAAATTACAAAAATGACAAAAATGACAAAAATGACAAAAATAACAAAAATGACAAAAATCACAAAAATCACAAAAATGACAAAAATGACAAAAATGACAAAAATGACAAAAATGACAAAAATGACAAAAATGATAAAAATGACAAAAATGACAAAAATGACAAAATTGACAAAATTGACAAAATTGACAAAATTGACAAAATTGACAAAATTGACAAAATTGACAAAATTGACAAAATTGACAAAATTGACAAAATTGACAAAATTGACAAAATTGACAAAATTGACAAAATTGACAAAATTTACAAAATTGACAAAATTGACAAAATTGACAAAATTGACTAAATTGACAAAATTGACAAAATTGACAAAATTGACAAAATCGATAAAATTGACAAAAACGAAAAAAACGACAAAATTGATAAATTTGAAAAAATTGACAAAATTGACAAAATTGACAAAAATGACAAAATTGACAAAATTGACAAAATTGACAAAATTGACCAAATTGACAAAAATGACAAAATTGACAAAATTGACAAAATTGACAAAATTGACAAAAATGACAAAATTGACAAAATTGACAAAATTGACCAAATTGACAAAATTGACAAAATTGACAAAATTGACAAAATTGACAAAATTGACAAAATTCACAAAATTGACAAAATAGACAAAATAGACAAAATAGACAAAATTGACAAAATTGACAAAATTGACAAAATTGACAAAATTGACAAAATTGACAAAATTGACAAAATTGACAAAATTGACAAAATTGACAAAATTGACAAAATTGACAAAATTGACAAAATTGACAAAATTGACAAAATTGACAAAAATGACAAAAATGAAAAAAATGACAAAAATGACAAAAATGACAAAAATGACAAAAATGACAAAAATGACAAAATTGACAAAATTGACAAAATTGACAAAATTGACAAAAATGACAAAATTGACAAAATTGACAAAATTGACCAAATTGACAAAATTGACAAAATTGACAAAATTGACAAAATTGACAAAATTGACAAAATTGACAAAATTCACAAAATTGACAAAATAGACAAAATTGACAAAATTGACAAAATTGACAAAATTGACAAAATTGACAAAATTGACAAAATTGACAAAATTGACAAAATTGACAAAATTGACAAAATTGACAAAATTGACAAAATTGACAAAATTGACAAAATTGACAAAAATGACAAAAATGAAAAAAATGACAAAAATGACAAAATGACAAAAATGACAAAAATGACAAAAATGACAAAAATGACAAAAATGACAAAAATGACAAAAATGACAAAAATGACAAAAATGACAAAAATGACAAAAATGACAAAAATGACAAAAATGACAAAAATGACAAAAATGACAAAAATGACAAAAATGACAAAAATGACAAAAATGACAAAAATGACAAAAATGACAAAAATGACAAAAATGACAAAAATGACAAAAATGACAAAAATGACAAAAATGACAAAAATGACAAAAATGACAAAAATGACAAAAATGACAAAAATGACAAAAATGACAAAAATGACAAAAATGACAAAAATGACAAAAATGACAAAAATGACAAAAATGACAAAAATGACAAAAATGACAAAAATTACAAAAATGACAAAAATGACAAAAATGACAAAAATAACAAAAATGACAAAAATCACAAAAATCACAAAAATCACAAAAATGACAAAAATGACAAAAATGACAAAAATGACAAAAATGACAAAAATGACAAAAATGACAAAAATGACAAAAATGATAAAAATGACAAAAATGACAAAAATGACAAAAATGACAAAAATGACAAAAATGACAAAAATGACAAAAATGACAAAAATGACAAAAATGACAAAAATGACAAAAATGACAAAAATGACAAAAATGACAAAAATGATAAAAATGACAAAATTGACAAAATTGACAAAATTGTCAAAATTGACAAAATTGACAAAATTGACAAAACTGACAAAATTGACAAAATTGACAAAATTGACAAAATTGACAAAATTGACAAAATTGACAAAATTGACAAAATTGACAAAATTGACAAAATTGACAAAATTGACAAAATTGACAAAATTGACAAAATTGACAAAATTGACAAAATTGACAAAATTGACAAAATTGACAAAATTGACAAAATTGACAAAATTGACACAAAATTGACAAAATTGACAAAATTGACAAAATTGACAAAATTGACAAAATTGACAAAATTGACAAAATTGACAAAATTGACAAAATTGACAAAATCGATACTATTGACAAAAACGACAAAATTGATATAATTGAAAAAATTGACAAAATTGACAAAATTGACAAAATTGACAAAATTGACAAAATTGACAAAAATGACAAAATTGACAAAATTGACGAAATTGACCAAATTGACAAAATTGACAAAATTGACAAAATTGACAAAATTGACAAAATAGACAAAATTGACAAAATAGACAAAATTGACAAAATTGACAAAATTGACAAAATTGACAAAAATGACAAAAATGACAAAAATGACAAAAATGACAAAAATGACAAAAATGACAAAAATGACAAAAATGACAAAAATGACAAAAATGACAAAAATGACAAAAATGACAAAAATGACAAAAATGACAAAAATGACAAAAATGACAAAAATGACAAAAATGACAAAAATGACAAAAATGACAAAAATGACAAAAATGACAAAAATGACAAAAATGACAAAAATGACAAAAATGACAAAAATGACAAAAATGACAAAAATGACAAAAATGACAAAAATGACAAAAATGACAAAAATGACAAAAATGACAAAAATGACAAAAATGACAAAAATGACAAAAATTACAAAAATTACAAAAATGACAAAAATGACAAAAATGACAAAAATGACAAAAATAACAAAAATGACAAAAATCACAAAAATCACAAAAATGACAAAAATGACAAAAATGACAAAAATGACAAAAATGACAAAAATGACAAAAATGATAAAAATGACAAAAATGACAAAAATGACAAAAATCACAAAAATGACAAAAATGACAAAAATGACAAAAATGACAAAAATGACAAAAATGACAAAAATGACAAAAATGACAAAAATGACAAAAATGACAAAAATGATAAAAATGACAAAAATGACAAAATTGACAAAATTGACAAAATTGACAAAATTGACAAAATTGTCAAAATTGACAAAATTGACAAAATTGACAAAATTGACAAAATTGACAAAATTGACAAAATTGACAAAATCAACAAAATTGACAAAATTGACAAAATTGACAAAATTGACAAAATTGACAAAATTGACAAAATTGACAAAATTGACAAAATTGACAAAATTGACAAAATTGACAAAATTGACAAAATTGACAAAATTGACAAAATTGACAAAATTGACAAAATTGACAAAATTGACAAAATTGACAAAATTGACAAAATTGACAAAATTGACAAAATTGACAAAATTGACAAAATTGGCAAAATTGACAAAATTGACAAAATTGACAAAATCGATAAAATTGACAAAAACGACAAAATTGATATAATTGAAAAAATTGACAAAATTGACAAAATTGACAAAATTGACAAAAATGACAAAATTGACATAATTGACAAAATTGACCAAATTGACAAAATTGACAAAATTGACAAAATTGACAAAATTGACAAAATTGACAAAATTGACAAAATTGACAAAATTGACAAAATTGACAAAATTGACAAAATTGACAAAATTGACAAAATTGACAAAATTGACAAAATTGACAAAATTGACAAAATTGACAAAATTGACAAAATTGACAAAATTGACAAAATTGACAAAATTGACAAAATTGACAAAATTGACAAAATTGACAAAATTGACAAAATTGACAAAATTGACAAAATTGACAAAATTGACAAAATTGACAAAATTGACAAAATTGACAAAATTGACAAAATTGACAAAATTGACAAAATTGACAAAATTGGCTAAATTGACTAAATTGACAAAATTGACAAAATTGACAAAATCGATAAAATTGACAAAAACGAAAAAAACGACAAAATTGATAAATTTGAAAAAATTGACAAAATTGACAAAATTGACAAAAATGACAAAATTGACAAAATTGACAAAATTGACAAAATTGACAAAATTGACCAAATTGACAAAAATGACAAAATTGACAAAATTGACAAAATTGAAAAAATTATCAAAATTGACAAAATTGACAAAATTGACAAAATTGACAAAATTGACAAAATTGACAAAATTGACAAAATTGACAAAATTGACAAAATTGACAAAATTGACAAAATTGACAAAATTGACAAAATTGACAAAATTGACAAAATTGACAAAATTGACAAAATTGACAAAATTGACAAAATTCACAAAATTGACAAAATTGACAAAATTGACAAAATTGACAAAATTGACAAAATTGACAAAATTGACAAAATTGACAAAATTGACAAAATTGACAAAATTGACAAAATTGACAAAATTGACAAAATTGACAAAATTGACAAAATTGACAAAATTGACAAAATTGACAAAATTGACAATATTGACAAAATTGACAAAATTGACAAAATTGACAAAATTGACAAAATTGACAAAATTGACAAAATTGACAAAATTGACAAAATTGACAAAATTGACAAAATTGACAAAATTGACAAAATTGACAAAATTGACAAAATTGACAAAATTGACAAAATTGACAAAATTGACAAAATTGACAAAATTGACAAAATTGACAAAATTGACAAAATTGACAAAATTGACAAAATTGACAAAATTGACAAAATTGACAAAATTGACAAAATTGACAAAAATGACAAAAATGACAAAATTGACAAAATTGACAAAATTGACAAAATTCACAAAATTGACAAAATTGACAAAATTGACAAAATTGACAAAATTGACAAAATTGACAAAATTCACAAAATTGACAAAATTGACAAAATTGACAAAATTGACAAAATTGACAAAATTGACAAAATTGACAAAATTGACAAAATTGACAAAATTGACAAAATTGACAAAATTGACAAAATTGACAAAATTGACAAAATTGACAAAATTGACAAAATTGACAAAATTGACAAAATTGACAAAATTGACAAAATTGACAAAATTGACAAAATTGACAAAATTGACAAAATTGACAAAATTGACAAAATTGACAAAATTGACAAAATTGACAAAATTGACAAAATTGACAAAATTGACAAAATTGACAAAATTGACAAAATTGACAAAATTGACAAAATTGACAAAATTGACAAAATTGACAAAATTGACAAAATTGACAAAATTGACAAAATTGACAAAATTGACAAAATTGACAAAATTGACAAAATTGACAAAATTGACAAAATTGACAAAATTGACAAAATTGACAAAATTGACAAAATTGACAAAATTGACAAAATTGACAAAATTGACAAAATTGACAAAATTGACAAAATTGACAAAATTGACAAAATTGACAAAATTGACAAAATTGACAAAATTGACAAAATTGACAAAATTGACAAAATTGACAAAATTGACAAAATTGACAAAATTGACAAAATTGACAAAATTGACAAAATTGACAAAATTGACAAAATTGACAAAATTGACAAAATTGACAAAATTGACAAAATTGACAAAATTGACAAAATTGACAAAATTGACAAAATTGACAAAATTGACAAAATTGACAAAATTGACAAAATTGACAAAATTGACAAAATTGACAAAATTGACAAAATTGACAAAATTGACAAAAATGACAGAAATGACAAAAATGACAAAAATGACAAAAATGACAAAAATGACAAAAATGACAAAAATGACAAAAATGACAAAAATGACAAAAATGACAAAAATGACAAAAATGACAAAAATGACAAAAATGACAAAAATGACAAAAATGACAAAAATGACAAAAATGACAAAAATGACAAAAATGACAAAAATGACAAAAATGACAAAAATGACAAAAATGACAAAAATGACAAAAATGACAAAAATGACAAAAATGACAAAAATGACAAAAATGACAAAAATGACAAAAATGACAAAAATGACAAAAATGACAAAAATGACAAAAATGACAAAAATGACAAAAATGACAAAAATGACAAAAATGACAAAAATGACAAAAATGACAAAAATGACAAAAATGACAAAAATGACAAAAATGACAAAAATGACAAAAATGACAAAAATGACAAAAATGACAAAAATGACAAAAATGACAAAAATGACAAAAATCACAAAAATCACAAAAATGACAAAAATGACAAAAATGACAAAAATGACAAAAATGATAAAAATGACAAAAATGATAAAAATGACAAAAATGACAAAAATGACAAAAATGACAAAAATGACAAAAATGACAAAAATGACAAAAATGACAAAAATGACAAAAATGACAAAAATGACAAAAATGACAAAAATGATAAAAATGACAAAAATGACAAAATTGACAAAATTGACAAAATTGACAAAATTGTCAAAATTGACAAAATTGACAAAAATGACAAAAATGATAAAAATGACAAAAATGACAAAAATGACAAAAATGACAAAAATAACAAAAATGACAAAAATGACAAAAATGACAAAAATGACAAAAATGACAAAAATGACAAAAATGATAAAAATGACAAAAATGACAAAATTGACAAAATTGACAAAATTGACAAAATTGTCAAAATTGACAAAATTGACAAAATTGACAAAATTGACAAAATTGACAAAATTGACAAAATTGACAAAATTGACAAAATTGACAAAATTGACAAAATTGACAAAATTGACAAAATTGACTAAATTGACAAAATTGACAAAATTGACAAAATTGACAAAATTGACAAAATTGACAAAATTGACAAAATTGACAAAATTGACAAAATTGACAAAATTGACAAAATTGACAAAATTGACAAAATTGACAAAATTGACAAAATTGACAAAATTGACAAAATTGACAAAATTGACAAAATTGACAAAATTGACAAAATTGACAAAATCGATAAAATTGACAAAAACGACAAAATTGATATTATTGAAAAAATTGACAAAATTGACAAAATTGACAAAATTGACAAAAATGACAAAATTGACAAAATTGACAAAATTGACCAAATTGACAAAATTGACAAAATTGACAAAATTGACAAAATTGACAAAATTGACAAAATTGACAAAATTGACAAAATTGACAAAATTGACAAAATTGACAAAATTGACAAAATTGACAAAATTGACAAAATTGACAAAATTGACAAAATTGACAAAATTGACAAAATTGACAAAATTGACAAAATTGACAAAATTGACAAAATTGACAAAATTGACAAAATTGACAAAATTGACAAAATTGACAAAATTGACAAAATTGACAAAATTGACAAAATTGACAAAATTGATAAAATTGACAAAATTGACAAAATTGACAAAATTGACAAAATTGACAATATTGACAAAATTGACAAAATTTACAAAATTTACAAAATTGACAAAATTGACAAAATTGACAAAATTGACAAAATTGACAAAATTGACAAAATTGACAAAATAGACAAAATAGACAAAATTGACAAAATTGACAAAATTGACAAAATTGACAAAATTGACAAAATTGACAAAATTGACAAAATTGACAAAATTGACAAAATTGACAAAATTGACAAAATTGACAAAATTGACAAAATTGACAAAATTGACAAAATTGACATGTAGGGAAGTAGACAAACTTTCAGAATTTTTTGTGTCTAACACTTATTAACTTTAAAATGAAAACTAATATGGCCAAAAAAGTCAAGGAAACTTTTATCTTTAGATTTGGCAATTTTTTTGCCAAAGCTTAGGGCATTCTGATTAAAGGATCAAGTCTCCTTTCACTTTCAAAATATCACTTTTTTTTATCCCACGAAAACACTTCTAGTTCATCTACGGTTTTAAATATCGATCAAACTTCTTCAGCATATAAATTTGAAATTACACGCTGTCAGAAAATGCAGCAGACGGCGATCTGCAATTTTTTTTACAAAAAGATATGCTGAAAACAAGCAAAAGGGACTAAGTATCCCCATTCTCCCCTATAGTGTACGTTTAAAAAAGGTTAAAAATGTTTTTGCTTTCATGAAAAAATTTTAGTAAACAATTGCAATGAAAAAGTTGTTCAAAGATTTTTTCAATCAAGATTTACTTTAGAAAAATCTTCTTCAATAAAGTGTGAAATGGACAGACTTTCACACTACGATACGACTTCTGAAAGCAACTTCTGGTTTTGATTTAAGGCAGATGCTTTCAAATTTTCAAATTCCCAATTTTTTTATCCTAAACTGCATCCTCTACTCGAGTTTCTCAGATGATAGTGGAATGCTCTGAATACAAACCTACCTTAGTTTGCGTTGGATCGTACCGGCAAAACAATAAAATTTAAATTAGCTCCCCGATATGGCATAATTGAGCATTTGTTTGATTGTTTCAAGCCACTGCACTGCCATTTGCAATCTCCTGGAGCAGGGCAGGAGTCAAAGATACTTATGTCCCCACAACACCGAGAGGGCAGCAAATCAAAACATGGCTCGCGTGCCCCTGATATGATCTGTTTTGCATACTGAAAGGGTTTCGGCCTCGCGGTATCTCGCTCGAATGCTATTATTCAATTGAACTCGACCAATAACAAAATAATGGGCACCTCTATCTGCGGGGTGTTTGGGAGATGTCCATTGAGATTTGTTGGCTGGCTGTACGCAAAAGTATGAATGAATCTTTCTCTCTTTGCAAGTTGTTAGGAGAAGCTTTTGTTTTTGGTGGCTCGGTGTTTAAATTCGGATAAGCCAAACAATCTTAATCGAACAGTAGGTCCCTTGTAGGCCCCGAGGGCTCGAGGACTCCTTTTTAGGGTCACAAACTTCTTTCTCCG